>NW_021768761.1:0-1151 GCF_005508785.2 Acyrthosiphon pisum
TATATGTACATTTCATATTACAACTCTATAACTAGTAGTATATACAAGCCGTACTATGAGACCTATATATTTGTATACTTGCTATATAGTGCTGTACCCCACGTCAATTATTTAATTATGTCACAGTCAACATAACGTTTTTCCTTTGAAACTTCTTCAATTTCTCGAAAAATAGCAAGTACGGCGCCATCCTGGTTGCATTTATTTGAGCTCTTTTTTATTGTTACTTAATTTAAAAGTATTGAAATGCGGTAGTTGCAGGACTTATTATAGTAAATTAATCAACTTATTATTAATTTTAATCAAGCATAATATTACTATACCTACCTATATATTAAGTATAGAATAGGGACTTTTCAAGTAAAACCTCAAGTATAAATTAATATATTTTAAAAATACATATAACTTTGAATATTTAAGTGAAATGAATGTTGGTTATTTAAATATGTGCAGGTCAACAAATTTACGATTTTAAATTATTATATCATGATGTAAAGTAGAGTAACCCGGGGTATAATGGCGCATAGGGCAAAATGAACTATTGTTTATAAGTAATTTAATAATAATTGCCATCTGGTCGAACATTTTTGTTATTATGATTATGTTATCATAGCCAAACGTGATAAAATATTTTTTTCAGCAGTTGATGAAGTTTTGGCGGCAATATTAGACAAAGTATTAATTGTATTCGTCTGATATAATATTTGAGTAGTATAGAAGTAGTAACGTACTATAACGACACGTTAAGAGTTACTTTTATATATATTCGTTTAGTACAAGTAGGTGACTAAACGTCGATTCTAGAAAAATATTAATATGATAACAACTGAATATACTACAATACTGTTTATGCAGAAAAGCATATTGAGGTAAAATGGCTTGGTGGGTTTTGGGGTAAAAGTGCGCGGTATTTCTTAAATTATTATTAGTAATCATTCAGAAAACAATCAGACATTTAATTTGAAGCTAGAAAAATAAAAGTTTATAAAAGTAGGTAATAAATTATTACCTACTTTTATAAACTTATAATCTTTTATTTTTCTAGCTTCAAATTAAATGTCTAAATATGTAATTATATCTATTTATTTATTTATTTATTTATTTGAACTAATGGGTACATTATATCTATGATGTATTAAAAAATGATTAAA
>NW_021768762.1:0-895 GCF_005508785.2 Acyrthosiphon pisum
GTGTAGACATAGTATTTTATAGCTACACCTATATTAACTGTAAATAGACAAAAATATTTAAGCCTCGCAATGACGATTTTTGGTTTGATTGTGACATTACAAAAAAAGCTAGTTACCTATATTGTATAATTTGACAAGTAAACTGGGTAATCAGACGATCAGCAAAAATATTCTAATATCTATTTTTCGGTTATTTGGGAAAAGACGACGCGATAAAGTATCGTGATTAGTACTTGGCTGTGCTGTAAATACCGTGATGCGGGTATTACCGTCGACAACGAGAAATCTGATAAAAACATTCTAAAAATAACCCATCGTATGGACACGGGGAAATTTCATTGTTATGACGGGTTGTTTTTGTCGGTCTAATTAATTATAATTAATATATTTGAGCGACTGATTATAATAGCTATGCCTAACCATATTATACCCGTCTACAATGTCAACACGGGTCTTTGGGATTTTCAATTGGGTACAATCGGTATTTTACGTAATTGAAGCCATATGAACACCGGGAATCCTGGATTATTGTTGTGTTTATCGGTCGATAATCAGTAAGGAAAATGTATTTATAACAACAATGCCAGTGTTTACATGGTAAATGGAGTACGTATTCGTCAAACTTCCCCAAGAAGCGTAATCTATAAATAAACAGACGATAGTGTCGTGTATTACAATGTTTGGTTTATACGTCGTGGATATTGTCACACTGTTGAATTGTTCTTCGATCCCCCATCATATAATTCATAATTTTGGGCCTGCGTTGTTGTTTATTTATTGTCCTGTTCTGTAAAATATAATTTTACCAACTGAATCGTATTATTCATACAACATTGGTATTAATAGCACACTATAGTGTACATATTATTAACAATAATTATTTGTTCGCATCGCC
>NW_021768763.1:0-770 GCF_005508785.2 Acyrthosiphon pisum
CGCCTAAATTTAAATGGTTCATATTATAACTTCATAGGGCTTAAAATTCTATGCGTTATCGCACATTATATAAATACATTTTGTTCAATAATTATTAAATAGCAGTGTGTTAAACTCGAATCAAGACCTACTAATATCATGGTCAACTTAGTTTTATTTTGCATATTTAGGGCCAGTATTACCATCTCCCGTTAAATTTAACCGACTCCTAACCGGCCGAATTCGGCCGGTAATAAAATCTGTTATCAGCCGGTTAAGCGTAATCGAAGTATACCGCGATGATTGTAATACTGGCCCTTAGAGATATTCTAGTAAGTACATTTAGAAGTAAGACATGGTAATTTCAGGTGTACTGGACACTGTATCAGTCCCTGGACACTCGGCCGCCATCTTTTTGGAGGACAAATTGTTATCATCGCTGTAATCAAATCACTTTCATTGTTTTATTATGTGATAACACAGAATAAGACAACATATTTGATAACATTCGAAATTGAATAACACTGATTAGTCCTCCAAAAAACATGGTGGCATTGATTTCGTTTTTATCCTATATTCCCCGTATATTTTATAATCAGTGTTCATTCCGATTGTTTTATTCTGTGATATTATATTATAAATCCCGATTCCGGACCCTGCAGGGCTCATGAATAGGACTGGGAATTCTAGTAAAAATTAAAAGATATTCAAAATATCAAGATTAACACTTATAGAAAATCTCAATGATTTTATTCATCTTACTTAAAAACATATAATACATAATATTATAT
>NW_021768764.1:0-570 GCF_005508785.2 Acyrthosiphon pisum
AAATAAATTGGAGAACTGTTTAAACCCACCGACTAATTTTAATCATGTAACTAAATTCTAATTATTTTTATTATTATCATATCTGCAAAGGTTGGCAAGTTAATGAAGATAATTATCTCAAGTTAAGTTAAGTTAAGGGAACACAAAATCGATAAGTTAAAAGTTAATATGGATAAAATTATTAACTTAACTCAGTTAAAAAAATGCAAAGCTTCATTTTTTAATTAGTATGTTGATCACATAAAGAGTGACTGTGTTATTTCTAATTTCCAAAATTTTAATAAACAATTTTATTGAACTTTTGTCGTAATATACAGTTTATGTACCTATTTTATTTGCACACAATAATTAACACATCCTATTAAATATTAATAATTTAACAAATCTAAAATTTTTCAAAAGCACAAAATTTTAGTTAGGTACTCAATTTTGTCGCCACGATCGCTTGTTAACTTTCCGTAACAGATCTTGATCAAATGATAAATGTTCGTTTCCAGTCATGTATCAAGGTGTATTGTTAAGGTGTCGTCACTCTGGACCCCTATACGTATACACTCTTGATTGAAAATA
>NW_021768765.1:0-1256 GCF_005508785.2 Acyrthosiphon pisum
ATTTATAAATATAAATACAAAGTTCTTCGTAATTATACCTTTTTTTTCTGATAATATTTTCTATACTCTTCAAACTTTAAATCAAAGACCCGGGAGACCGCCCACCGAATTTTCTCATTGGAGGGTTCCCTATAAAGTACAAAAAATTGACACGGGAGCGCCACACGGGTCTCCGTTTTATATAGTATAGGATAAGTAAATTATACTTTTTCTTTAATTTTTAATTTGTATTTATTATTATTATATCTCTACTAAAGAATTGATAATATAAAATAATTTCCTTTTTAGCGAATTTAGAGCTTAGAATTAAGCGAAGAAGACACAATGTGTCATAATATAACATTATAATTTATATCCAAAGATTCGTAAATATAATGTGTAAAAATATAATAGACGTATATTATAAATATATAAATAATATAATATATTATAAAGGTACAATGTACAAGGTACTGCAATAGTTATTTACATTTCACAATCAAAGATCGACTGCGTATAGTTCATTAAAAATAACCTACCTAATATCATTGAGTATAATATATCATATTGTATAAATAACAGTATATTATATTCAATGCTATTATGCTAATATGTAAATATAGTGCCCACTAACAACTTGAAAATCATATTTTTGAACAGATTTCATTTATGAAATAAGATAAGACAACAACAGTCATAGAAATTGTTGACAAATTGTTTGACATTATCTATTATTCAGTTAATGGATATATAATCGCTGCAATTAAAATTAATACAGTACCTACGTATATTTATACTATTGGTTATTATATTATATCGAAGTATATGTCGCTATTAGATTATATTATAATATAGTAGAATCCGTATAATTGGGATTTAGGACACCCAGTGCTCGACTTGGGGGGGGACGCAGGGGGACGGAGTACCCCAACTAATTTGTCAGAAATTTTAGCGTACCCCTACTCTCATTTTGAAGAGGCACGCACGGGACGCTGCATCATTCAGCATTTTTATCAAAATGCACGTGATCAAATCATAATTTTTCTTACCATAGATTTAATAATTATTTATATATTTTGTATTATTATTTAATCAATTACCTTTAAAATATTATTATTTAAGATAATAAAGAACAAACCTATGATAAATTATGGAACTATTTAAATAAATAGGTAGTTAAAATGAATTGTTTTTATTTAGTTACTTTTGAGTTTGTTATTATATTTTATAAGTTGTAACAAAATATACCATATATTTTTTATATGATTTTTAGAGTG
>NW_021768766.1:0-3138 GCF_005508785.2 Acyrthosiphon pisum
AAAAAAAATGGAAAATGATTTTTGTCTCTAAACAATTCAAAATAAATCAAAATATTTTGAAAATGTTATCGTGTATAGAAAATGGAAATATAAACAACCATTGAAAATGTCATGTATCTACGGTCATTTGTTTTAAAGTTACACCAAAAACCAAATTCAATTTTGTGAAAAATCGATTTTGCGTAAAAATTCCCGTTTTTCCTTAATTTTTCTTTTGTTTTTCCCGGCGCTTTTGAAAACTACTGGGAAATTTAAATTTTGACCTCCCAATGCACCAACGATATTCACTTTCTGATCGAACAAGATACTGAAGTTAAAAATCGTAGCATTATTTCGACTACTTATCGTCTTATCGTGTACACAGACACAAAAAAAATTAAAAATTAAAAATTAAAAAAAAAAAAAAAAACACACATCATTGTAAAATCAATACATTCATCGTTCCACTCAGAATCTAATATCATATAAAATTAATGAGAGAACACTGATAATGTTCTTACCTTTGAGTTTGATTATAGGTCAATACACTCTAAAATTAAAGCTAACAATGCAAAATTAGACTACTCAGCCAAAATTTGCTATGTTGCACGTTTATAAGACCCGGTAACAAAGGCGGATGTGGCGTCCTCTTGACTGAAATGTTTTACTAAAATATATAAATATATTAAATAAACAAGTATTTGAATTTTGAAAATTGTATTGTAATTTGTAATACTTGAAATTTTGTTATAATTTGGAGTTTATAAGGTATTTTTATCCAGTATATTTCTTACTAGGATAAATTTAATAGTTCAAAATATTTCTTAGTGACAGTCTTATACTCTATAAATACTAAATTACTAAATATGTATAATATGTATAATATTTAAAGTATATTATATGTAAACAATTTACTTACATAGATACATAAATTATGTGTATGGGTAAAATACTAAAATGTACACTTAAGGGGGGGCTGCAGCAGGTTTTATCTAAAGTCAAAACTAATATAGATTTGACCAATCTAAACATTAATTTTTTTGTTGTAATGTTTTTCAATATATTTAAATTCCTTATCGTAAAATAAACCTTAAGGACTTTTAGACCAATAAGCTAGACAAAAAAACTGGAGGAATTTGGTTTGACAGAATTTAATTTTGAAAACAAATTATGATTGATCAACAAGTTTACTAGGGAATGATCGAAGCGATTTTTAATATTCTAATTATTGTTAATGTCATAATGAATAATATAAATACAAAAATATCATATTTTTTCGATATTTTTATTATTGGATATCACAGCTGAAAATAAAAATATTCAAAATCGTCTCGATCATTCCCTAGTCAATTCCTAATTCGTTTTACAAATTAAAATCTGTCAAACCAAATTCTTCCGGTTTTGTCTAGCTTATTGGTCTAAAAGTTATTTTTTTTCATCTGTTGCAGCCCCCTTAAATATTAAATAACTAACTTCATATATAAATTGTATGAATAACACGCATAAAATGTTAATTTAAACATTAAAACAAATTTTTTACCAGGCAATCTGTCAAAGATGTATTAACCATGTGTAAAATGGGTGTGATTACTCCAAATATATCGGAAACATTAAAACTTGATCAAGTAAATGAAGCATTAGAACATTTTTCAACTGACAAAAGCAGTGGTAAAATTCTATTAAAAATTGCAGATTAATTGGTAAGAATATAGGATTTAAATTTAAGTAGAATTTTGTGTTAATAATACTTTAAGATTTGTTATGAGACATATTTTAATTTGTATTTATTATCTATACAAATACATGCATTATTATTTTTTTTTTATTTGGTTTTCAAATTCACTGATTGGTATGATATTGATAATTGATACAACATTTTGTTTAAATTAACATTTAGAGAGAGTGAATGGCAATTATTAGAATGTTGTATTGACCCTTGTTCTAATGTATTAATATGACCTATAACCTACTGAAGTAGGAAGTGAAAGTAAAAGATTAATTTTTAATATTTGTTTTTTATTCTCAAATTGATTTTCCTTTTTTCCTTACCAGAATGAACTCATTTTTGAAAAAAACAATGTATTTGCATACCAATTTTCATAAATCATCTGTAATTTTTAGCTAAAAGTATAAATTACTTGTATGAAAGACCTTGTATTAAATTGTTTAGCCTTAGCTATATACATTTAATATTTTATAAGTTTTGAACTACAAATTAACTGTGGTTTTGACGAAATTTGAACTTTAAATGCTTATAAAATAACCATTATGCCTATGTATTGTTAATATTTTAGCTATAAAAAAACTTACGCATTACATTTTTAAGCTTTTTGACCGAATGAATAATTTTTTATTGACATTTATAGAAAAACAAATTTAAATTAATCAAATACAATCCAAATGAGGTTGGTATCACCAAGCTGGTTACCAAACAAATTTAATAAATTTTCATTTTTTTTCCCCAATTATTTTAGAAAGCAATGAGCATTTTCAATTTCGACCTCCTAAAAGTATCAACTAGATCCAATTCGCTTCCAAAAACATACATCCGGCATCAATGTTTATGATCAGAGCATTTTTTCTACTATACAAGTAGAAAAGTTACCAACATTTAAAAATACCTCAAATATACGTCTGAAATTATTAGACTGGACAAAATAAAAATAAAATTGTAACTAATTTTCAAGCCCCCCCCCCTGAAATATCCTGCTTACGCCACTGCCCCTGGGGGGGGGGGGCACAATTACTTTTTACATAACCCTATTTATAAAATAAATAAAATATTAGAATGATGTGGATTGTATAATATCATAATATTTGTATTTAAATTATCTTGACAACCCAAGGGCCGGATATTACAAATTATATAAACTCTGTTTTGTTTACATTGAATTTCTATAGCACAATGATGTGTAACTTTTTGTTAATTTTAACTATGGTGATAGGCATAGCTTGGCAAATTATGGAATATCTAGGTGCTTAATCACGCTGTGGCTACTTGTTTAATTTAGTAGCAAAAAAAGGACTGATTGTAAATTGTAATTTCCTAAAATTATGCCTACAAAATCGTTCCAAATATTCTCAATTTTATTATATATTTTTAATCTAAAAAAAATGTGGAATAATTTTCCGGACCACAAATGAGTTTTTACTTACAAT
>NW_021768767.1:0-949 GCF_005508785.2 Acyrthosiphon pisum
ATCTAAGATATGAAAATGTAATACAAGATTCCTATATAAGATTATCTACCTTTATCAAACAAAAAATATCTATAAGAAAGTCAAATTAAATTTTTATGATCGTTTGAAATTCAAATTTTTACAACATTGGATATTCACTCGATTTCTCATGTAGCGATTTCCTTATTTTGTTGTAATTCAAAAACGAGTGACTGTAATAACTTGAAAATTTCACTAAATGTTTATATTAGCATTTTCTATATACGATAAAATTTTGAAAATAATTTTACTCTTTTTGAGCTGTTTACGGACATTTTCAGTTTTCAATTTGTTTAGTTTTTTTTTCTATAAATATCAATAAAGTTTTATGTGTTGGGCCAAAAAGTGTAAAAATTTAATACAAAGCTTCTGATATATTGTTACAATATCAGTTGAAAAATATTAAAAATACATAAGCACAATTTTTTTTTATAAGCATTTAAAGATCAAATTTTGACAAAATTTATCAAATTTTAATTTGAAAAATTATTTTGTAGTTAAAAATTTATAAAATGTTCAATTTTTGTATCTAAGAATTGAAAATTTAAAACAAGATTCCACGTGAGTAATTAATTCTGTTACCAAAAAATCTAAAAAATACATTTACACAGTTTATTTTTATAGTCATTTTAAGTACAAATTTGGACGAAATTACATATTAAAAACCTAGGATAACTATTTTAGTTATTTTGTTGTGATTGTATAATATTATTCTTAGGTACTTGAAACTTCTAAAGTATACTATTATATATCTATGATAGTACCACGGTTTTTGTTGATGTATATCGCGTTATAAGTACCTAATAGATATTATGATATGATGAATTTGGAATTTATTATATGTACCTATTATAGATCAATTTTTTTAAAATACTATAGACTATAATATAATATTATGTCTTATACCTAGACTGACATACCGTCTCCGCTC
>NW_021768768.1:0-500 GCF_005508785.2 Acyrthosiphon pisum
TTTATTTATTTATTCGATACGTTGTGTCACTTAATATTTTTCAGAACTGATTATCCACTATAGGTACCTACCCAGTACCCACCCACCACCCCTTTTAGCTGTGAGACAATTGTCTCACAAAAATCCTCTCGCGCCGCCACTGGCCAACTAACTAACTAATCCAACCAAATAGTTTAATTAAATACATAAAACTGATGCGATATTTCGTATTCAGTTATGATTTTTCCGACATAAATATCAATCTATTTTCAGACCCGAAATCCGAATGCCAAAACATTTTTAAAACTACAATTATGACAAAAAGAATTAAAATTAAATAAATATATTATATCGTTTTTCTGAGATAGGGGACACCGGGGATGCATGCAATACAGCTATGATTTTAATTAAGACAAAAATCGATTTTAAACGCATACCTAACAATAATACAACATAGTGGCGCGTCTAAAATTTATAATATTTACTATTTAGAGAGGTTAGACGAAAAATAAATTGTTTTT
>NW_021768769.1:0-1035 GCF_005508785.2 Acyrthosiphon pisum
ATTTAATTTGACTTTCTTATAGAAATTTTTTGTTTGATAAAGGTAGATAATCTTATAACGAATCTTGTATTCCATTTTCATATCTTAGATTTAAAAAGAAAAATTTTTATGAATTTCTAACTCGAAATAATTTGCAAATTTTCGTGATTTTTCCATATTTTGTCATTTTTTTAACTTTAAATGCTTATAAAAAAAAACTGTGACTAACGATTTTTAATATTTTTCATCTGCCTTTGAAACAATATACTAGGAGCCTTCTATTAAATTTTCAAGCTTTTTTATCCAACAAATAAAATTTTATTGATATTTTTAGAAAAAAAACTAAAAAAAAATGGAAAATGAAAATGTCCATAAAGAGCTCAAAATAAATCAAAATATTTTGAAAATGTTATGGTGTATAGAAAATGCTAAGATAAACATTCAGTCAAAATTTCATATATCTACGGTCATTTTTTTTAAAGTTACACCAAAAACCAAAATCGATTTTCTCGAAAACAGATTTTGCGTAAAAATTCCCGTTTTTCCTTAATTTTTCTTTTGTTTTTCACGGCGCTTTTGAAAACTATTGGAAAAATTTTACTTTTGACCCCCCAAAGTACCAACTAGATTCACTTTCCTATCAGAAAAGGTACTGTTGAAGAAAATCCAAGCACTTTTACTGTCCTAAAACGTGATGACAGACACAAAAAAAAATAAAAAAAAAATAAAAAAAAAAACACACATCATTGTAAAATCAATACATTCATCGTTCCACTCAGAATCTAAAACAAAATTATTGGCTTACAAATTATCAAATACCATACAATAAGGCGCGGGGCCCTGGCCAGATGCCCCTTCTGCCCTGCCCTTCCTCCGGCGCTGTGTGCTATTAATATAAAACTTTATTATAACATTTATATTTTATTCTTATTTTTATTTCTGTATACCTATGAACATAATTTTAATGTAATTGTACAATTTTTTTTAAGCAACTATAATCGGATTTAAAACTAAAATTCTATTTGTCGGATTCGAAATAGTTTTTGCATATTTGTC
>NW_021768770.1:0-762 GCF_005508785.2 Acyrthosiphon pisum
AGTACCTAATAGCATTTATTATAAATTCATACTAACGACAATCCCGTGTTTAATACGATAAACAAAAAAAATAGTTATAATACAAAATCCTGTTTTCTATTTTTTTGGATGCTCAGTTCATCGATAAGCTTATCTGGCATGATTATTGTATTGACCGGTGACATGCAAATAAAGCCAACACATTAAGAGGACGCTCCACCCGTATGTGTTGTCTCCGTCTTACACAAGCACGACATAGCAAATTGTCGTTTACTATTCTCAATAGTTTGCTGTTGGTTTTGATGGCGATAGGGTGAATGACCTATTATCAAACTTTTCGTTAAGAACATTATCTGGGTCTTAGCGTGGGCGATTTTTTAATATTTTAATTTTCAAGTGAGATATGAGCATTTTTAATTTTTGATATTTCACATACCCTTATTTTTCTCGAAAATGAAAATATCGAAAAATCGCCCACTCTAAGACCCAAATAATGTTCTTACCTAAAAGTTTGATAATAGGATGATTCACTCTAGTATCAAAACTAACAGCTCACTATTGAGAATAGTGAACGACTATTTCCTATGTTGTGCGTGTGTAAGACAGAAACAACACACTCGGGTGTAGCGTCATCTTGTAAGGGTCCGTATTACAATAGTTAAACTAATGTTAAACCGCGGAATTCGACTGATAAATTTAAACTATGATTTTAAACGGGCCCCAAGTGTCTAAGTCGGTTATAATAAACAAAGTATATAATATTACTATTTAATCTATAGTTAT
>NW_021768771.1:0-1133 GCF_005508785.2 Acyrthosiphon pisum
TAAATATAGCTGATTTACTTAAATAGGTATTTTTTTTAAAATATAATTATATATCACTCTAACATAAGAAAAATAAATACATTTTAATTCATAACCGTATTACCTACTTATTTTCATTATATATTACATATTTACATATTCTGGCTTCTTTACCACGTCATATTAATCACAGCTCTAATAATAGGTATATCATTGAAGTTTAAAATAAATTTGATTATTTATAATTTATAAACAATACAAAAGTGAATTTACAGTTTGATTTTGTAGTTGTTCTGCAGTTATTATACTTTTTCTATTTAAAAATTCAAATGGGTTTGAAAAACAATAATCACCCAAGTCTTAAATAAAGTAAATCCTCTAAAAACACACTTACATAGCACTAATAATATTATACCTAACTAAAACTAAATAACCACTTTATGTCACAGTTTCTAACTTTCATTGAGGGTTTTTATCATTATATAATAATATTATAGGCAAGGCTGGGCATTAACGAGTTAAAAGTTAAAATTAAGTTAAAACGTTAAGTTAATTAACTCGTTACTTTTTTTTTAATTAAATTAACTTTTAAGTTAATCAGTTACTTTTTTTCAAGATTAACGTGTTATCTTTAAGTTAATTTTATTTAAAAAGTATCTAAATTAAGTTAATTTTTGTCCGAAGAACATTTTTATATTAGGGTGAATGAGTTGCTGCAGTGAGTTACACCAAAAAGGAGTTGCACAATCACAATTTTTTTGTCATTTTTTACGGGCCACGAAGTGCGCAGGATCAGCTTATTTATATTATAATATACAGAAATGAATGTTTGTGTGCAGAACTCTGGGAAGAAGATAGGCTAATTAAAAAAGAGTCAAATTTGATTTTTTTTATTCATCGGATTTTAGTGTGGCTAGGTTAGGTTAGGATTTTGTATAAATTGATTATATTAATCCACCGTAGGTGTAATTAAGTAAAAATGACAAACTTGGGATAACTTTTATACTTTAGAGTTAAATCATACACTTGCGTAGGTACAAACAGCACGGGATCCGCGATCTACCGCGGGTAGATTGCCTACTTGATAAAATACTGTTGTGAATAAGAATTTTTATTCCAGGCAACATGCAGAAAAGTTAAGGGGATTCGATACC
>NW_021768771.1:4174-5034 GCF_005508785.2 Acyrthosiphon pisum
GCTGACATCCTCTTAAACGGACAAAATGAAACAAAAATAATTTATTATATAATCACAAAAATTGATTTTGAATATATATTTAGCCAGAAAAATGGATTTAGGTAGGTACTGTCGTATATTGTAGACAGTCGTCACTGTAATATTATTTAATGTAAATATATTACATGTAAAAATCAACGTAGCAATTTAGATATTAATATAGGTCAATGAAGCAAGATGTGCTGAGACAGCAAAAACTATTTTACTATATAGGTAACGCCGCCGTACGCGCAAGGACAAGGAGTCCCCGTTCTCACTGAGTGAGTCGGTGAGAACGGGCTACGGCGGTCTGAATCCGCAAAGTGTTTAATTTATGTTTGTTTTAAAATTCAATAAAAGTGTTTCCGACCATTAAAACCCGAGTTGAATTTTATTTCTAAGTCTTCTTTGTCCTTACCTTTGAATATTGGAACAGTGCTCAGACCCACACACCTATAATCAATGAGGTTTATTGCAAACTGAACAGTGCTCTGGTTGTGGCGTCCTAATAGTCATTCCAAATTAGGGAACGGACGTAAGATCGACAAAACGCGTACCATCGTACCTCAAAAGCTAACAGTGCATTAATCTAAATTTATTCTAGAGATAGTCATTAGCTTAGAGTGTACGGAGGTAAGGCATATAGTTGGTTCATCGCGTATTATCCAATACGGGTGATACCACAAAGTGGCGCCCAACGGAGTTCTTATTCACGGTCGGAGACATTTTTTTGTTTTTTGTGCGTGTGCCCTGTACCTCAACCTTGGCACGTTAAATTTTTTCGAAGTGTTTTCGT
Source organism: Acyrthosiphon pisum (assembly GCF_005508785.2). Classification (NCBI taxonomy): domain Eukaryota; kingdom Metazoa; phylum Arthropoda; class Insecta; order Hemiptera; family Aphididae; genus Acyrthosiphon; species Acyrthosiphon pisum. The sequence continues at coordinate 4,989 of NW_021768771.1, forward strand.
ACGAGAAGTACGACAGTTTTTCGTGTGTCTGGGAGAGGATCCCTTG
>NW_021768772.1:0-1527 GCF_005508785.2 Acyrthosiphon pisum
CATACTGCTATTTCCAATTGCATTTCAAAATACCAATATTTTGGTAACAGTGAAAAATAAAATAATGCTTCACATATTGGATTAAAATATAACTACAAAATAAATTAAGTAAGTATACACTTAAACTGTAATATATTTTAATTATTATATCGACAAACGAATTTTGTAGGTAATCAAGTTAATCGCAAAGAAGTGGAAAAAATCTATTTAGACTTACTGCACTTTATAACTTTCACATAATATATTATTATGATTCCAAATCAGAATTTGAATATGCCATAGTGAAATATACTTTCACTTAAAATTTGGAAGATCCTCTGTGTTAAAATGATGTCCATATTGATATTTCCAATTGCATTTCAAAATACCAATATTTTGGTAACAGTGAAAAATAAAATAATGCTTCACATATCGGATTGAAATATAACTACAAAATTAATTAAGTAAGTATACATTTAAAATGTAATATTATTTAATTATTATATTGACAAGCAAATTTTGTAGGTAATCAAGTTAATTGCAAAGGTGTGGAAAAAAATCTATTTGGACTAACTGCACAATACCAATGATATTTATTGAAAACTAAAAATTGTACTAGTGTTAATGTTTTGTAATTTTTATTATATTTTATAATTGATTTAAATGAGGTGACTACATCAATCATTACAACTTAAAAAATAAATGTATATTGTTGTGTTTAATACATATGCCTACAAAACATGTGTAAATTGTATAAATCAAATACAGATTTTAAAAAAAAATAGTAAGTAGGTATGTGATTAATTTTATTATACATATTATATAAATTACTACCAAGTAATTGCTAAATATAAAGTATTAAAAAAAAATTTTTATTTAAAAATATTAATAGTAAATTAGTAAAAATACTAAATTCTTTAAATGATTGGTGTTGTCATTAAATAGTAATTTGTATTAAATTCAAGTTAGAATATTATTAACATAATTTTAAAATTTTTGTTCTGTGATCATAGCAATCGATACTCCACATAATCATAGATATTAAGAGACTTACCTATAATACCTATGAGTAATCGCAAATCACCCTAATCAGACAACACTGTTTTCTTCAATTTTCATCAGACAGGACCTGGTATGTAGCGGGGTCGTGGGGATTACACGTGTGTATGGATATGTGATAGTAATGTTCCAATTACTTATAATATGACAGTAAGTTATTGTAGCAAGTAGGTACAACGGTTATCGCTATTATACTTTGGGTTCGAACGATATCGAGTTTATTACTTTTAGCTTCTGGTCTTTATAATTGATAAGTATTATTATGAGAAATGCAGCAGTGCCGCAATAACTTTCAGTGGGGCGAACAGTAGACACCACGATTAAAGATAGTATGGTTGCACAATACAAAATCGTTACGAACCATAATAAAGTGATGCTCCGAGTTTCCTTGTTATCACAACGATTAGCGGAACCGAGTATTGGCGCTCCAAGCGTTTAAATATTGAATCATATATATAAATCATATAATTTGTATGCCTAGTAGTGGCT
>NW_021768773.1:0-1085 GCF_005508785.2 Acyrthosiphon pisum
AAAAGCTTGAAAATTTAATAGAAGGCTTCTAGTATATGTTTCAAAGGCAGATGAAAAATATTAAAAATCATAGTCACAGTTTTTTTTTTATTAGCATTTGAAGTTCAAAAATTGACAAAATATGGAAAAATCACGAAAATTAACAAATTATTTGGAGTTATAAATTCATAAAAATTTTTCTTTTTAAATCTAAGATATGAAAGTGTAATACAAGATTCCTTATAAGATTATCTACCTTTATCAAACAAAAAATATCTATAAGAAAGTCAAATTAAATTTTTATGATCGTTTGAAATTCAAATTTTTACAACATTGGGTATTCACTCGATTTCTCATGTAGCGATTTCCTTATTTTGTTGTAATTCAAAAACGAATAACTGCAGATACATGAAAATTTTACTGAATGTTTATATTAGCATTTCCTATACACCATACAATTTTGAAAATATTTTGACTCTTTTTGAGCTGTTTACGGACATTTTCAGTTTTCAATTTTTTTAGTTTTTTTTTCTATAAATATCAATAAAGTTTTATCTGTTGGGCCAAAAAGTGTATACATTTAATACAAAGCTCCTGATATATTGTTACAATATCAGTTGAAAAATATTAAAAATACATAGGCACAATTTTTTTTTATAAGCATTTAAAGATCAAATGATACGATAGAAACGCGTACACACAAGTAGATACTTTACTTTTATACCAGTGGTGTAATTTGGGGGGGGGAAGGGGACAAGGTGGGAATTTGCCCCTATCTGGTTTTAAAAGCGGCCTGATTTACTATTATTATATTTTATTAGCGCAAAAACATGCCTATTTTATAATTTTTTCAGAAAATATTATACTAAGAAATTATTGTCACAAATAACAATGATATATTTTAGCAAGGCTGGGCAAGTTAACAATTTTTTTTAAGCCGTTAAGTTAAGTTATTTAAAAATAATAATGCTAAGTTAAGTTAAAAGTTACTCGTATTTTTTTCATTAACTCGTTAAGTTAAAAGTAAACTTTGAAAAAAAAGTAACTTAACTTAGTGTAAAGTTAAAATTTGGGTAATTTGTAAAATAAAAAATTCCAGAACATAT
>NW_021768774.1:0-1040 GCF_005508785.2 Acyrthosiphon pisum
AGTTCTATAATCTTGTGATTCCTATTCACATATCTTACTGAAAACAAAACATATAAATGTTTACACAATATTATATCGTCTCAAATTTCTGTCTCCTTCGTGCTGATGGGAAAACTCACGTAATCGTCGTCCACATTCCAGTAAAGTGCATACGACAACAAGTTCTATAATCTTGTGATTCCTATTCACATATCTTACTGAAAACAAAACATATAAATGTTTACACAATATTATGATAAAGACAATACTGCGTACCGCATGTGTGCAGTAAGTGTACGGTCTCGGTCATTAAACCATATCTTTATAAGGATGTCAGAGCACACTATTGGTTTTCTCCTTCTGATCCACACGCAAGATAGCAAATATTTTACGTTTAGCAGAACCAACTCTTTTTTTACATTTAATATTATAGTAAATGCACCTATTGTCAAACTTTAAGTAAAAAACAATACCTGTGTCCCTACACATAGGCGCAATTTCAATAAAAAAACTGAGGGTGCTTAAGCTCTGCATTTTCTTGGCATTTAAATTCAATTATAACTATGAGGCATTTATGACCTTTTTGAGCAAAAATGTTTTATGACAATTTAACATTGAAGACTTATAGTGCATTAGGTAAATTTTATAAAAATGAATACAATAGTCAATTTTAATTTAACAACATTTAAAACAACTTTTTTATATTTTATTCAAAAAATATGACAAATAAAGTATACTATATTAGTATACAAGGTGTAACAGAAAAACAGAAAGACTTGACGAAAAAAAAATGACGCTACTTAAACGTATGAAAAAGTTGTTAAAATTATATGATTAGTAAATAATTTAAGAATTAATATAGGGTACTCGGGTCAGCAAATTTCTAAAAAAAATATTTTGAAAGAAGTTATTATAATAACTTACGTATACGTTCCAAATTCATTTAATCAAAAAAATATTGATATATCAAAAATTCCAAAAATAAACTACTTGACTTAGATAAATGTTTTTAGTATCAAAATTATTGTTTTGGTAATCAGATTCACAAATTGGCTATTTTG
>NW_021768775.1:0-963 GCF_005508785.2 Acyrthosiphon pisum
TAATATAGTAAATATATAAAATATGATAAATTTGGCGCACGGCAAATGCGATAAAATATAATAATGTTGGGCACATGGCAAATATGAAAGAATATAATAATTTTGGCACATGACAAATGCGACAACATATAACGATTTTGGGCACATGGCAAATGTAAAAAATATAATATAATAATTTTGGTGCATACTTTCCCGGCCCGCAGGAGGCAACACGCCATATCAATCATGGCGTGCCCTCACAGGGTTACCGGAAAAGTGTACTGGCCTTGCATAAGCCGAAAACAGGGGGGAATCATTTGTTAAGGGACCCGCGTCTTGCGACGCCTCCCTGGCACACAGGTTATACGACATAAAATCCGTATAACCTGTGGCCTACGTGCTGGTAAAGGGGGGACAGGGAAGATATAAAACATATTACGACAACGACTTCGTGAACTGCGTGGTTTGTGTTGACTGGAGCTGTGGCCGCCGCCCGGGCCCTCATGGTTGACTCAGCCCATCATTGTGGTTGCTGGCAGTCGTCGGAAATGATGAATAATCGGTCCGTGTTCGACGAGGTCGGTGGATGTGAAAAATAGATCAAATAGTTGACCGCGTGGTCCGTGTGTTGAACTTTGTAAATGTTGAATGTACGACGTGGAAACAAAATGTAGAGTAGTGAATCGGCACCACCGGCCAGGTACGGCGTCGTCGAAAAAGTGTTTTGTATGTAGAGACCCGGCGACGGTGATGGTCCGGTGCTGGCGACGGAGCTTTTTGTGTTGAGTGGGGCAGGTCAGTGTCGTGTATTAGAGGGAATTGTACAATAATCGGACTTGGTGACAGTTTGCTCTGCCGGTGTCGTGCGGCGGAACCCGACGTACGCGCCAACGGCATCGACGGCCGTAAGCAAACGACGTGTAGTACCGGTCACTGCGGGTTGTGGGGGTCGGGGGACAGTAGTTACATAATACTGCGGTTATT
>NW_021768776.1:0-1338 GCF_005508785.2 Acyrthosiphon pisum
ATATTGAATCATTTTCAACATTCGGTATGACCACACGATTAATTATCCCTCATTACATACTAAATGCACTTAGTTTCTTTTTTTGATTTATCTATCTAACTACTCCCCTACCATACAACCCTTGTGACTATTGTCGTGAAATAGCGTTCTATTAAAATTTAGTTATTATTAGATCATAATTACATTAATTTATTTAGAATATATAAGCATAGTTTTAAGTGCTCCATAACTTAAATTACATTCGGTTAGCCGTCGACTGTGTACGATTGCCGTGAATGTAGGGATTTTCAAAAGCATACGACAATAGTCACAATCACAATAGTTAAAATACGGGTTCTTATTACGAGGCTCCAGGAAGGAGCGTTACACACATAATATATTGTAAGCCTTGCGAATCAAAATACATATATTGTCGCCGTGATACCGACCGTCGAACACTACCCCGGAGAAACACAAACCAGATGCAGAGAATTATTACAAACACCGTCGCATAAGGTCAGTGATCAATTATATATACATACATAACATAGACTGTCCAAATTATATTAGGTAGGTATAATACAGTAGTAGGACGATTTTACGCACACTCCCTTCAAGAAAATACAAACTCACAATTGTAAAACACACACACACACACACACACACACACACACACATATGTACATTTACTTATAGTCCCTCTTAAATCAACACCTGTACACAAACACATATCTAGTCGTCAAGGGATATTAGGTCGTATAACGGGCCACTGAATAGTCGTCCCCATAAAGGACACCAGCAACCGGTACTACCAGCCGCGTCCCCTCATTCACTGAAATAGGTCGTCAACCCCGCGTGTTTATTTTACACTACGTATTTTCTTGCAAAATTGTTGTTAACAATCATTACTTCTCCCAACTACCGTTTTCTTCCCTTTTAAAATTTTAATTTCTCCTACTACATAATATTATACAATCACAACAAAATAACTAAAATAGTTATCCTAGGTTTTTAATATGTAATTTCGTCCAAATTTGTACTTAAAATGACTATAAAAATAAACTGTGTAAATGTATTTTTTAGATTTTTTGGTAACAGAATTAATTACTTACGTGGAATCTTGTTTTAAATTTTCAATTCTTAGATACAAAAATTGAACATTTTATAAATTTTTAACTACAAATAATTTTTCAAATTAAAATTTGATAAATTTTGTCAAAATTTGATCTTTTAAATGCTTATAAAAAAAAATTGTGCCTATGTATTTTTAATATTTTTCAACTGATATTGTACCATATATCAGAGCTTTGTATTAAATTTATACACTTTTTGGCCCACCGAATAACTTTATTGATATTT
>NW_021768777.1:0-854 GCF_005508785.2 Acyrthosiphon pisum
GTCCGTAAACAGCTCAAAAAGAGTCAAATTATTTTAAAAATTTTATCGTATATATAAAATGCTAATATAAACATTCAGCGAAATTTTCAAGTTTCTACAGTCACTCGTTTTTTAATTACAACAAAATAAGAAAATCGTTACGTAAGAAATCGAGTGAATATCAAATGTTGTAAAAATATGAATTTCAAACGCCCATAAAAATTTAATTTGAGTTTCTTATAGACATTTTTTTTTTGGTAAAGGTAGATTATCCTATAAGGAATCTTGTATTACATTTTAAAATCTTAGATTTAAAAAGAAAAATTTTTATGAATTTATAACTCGAAATAATTTGCAAATTTTCGTGATTTTTCCATATTTTGTCATTTTTTGAACTTTAAATGCTTATGAAAAAAAACTGTGACTAACGATTTTTAATATTTTTCATCTGCCTTTGAAACAATATACTAGGAGCCTTCTATTAAATTTTCAAGCTTTTTTATCCAACAAATAAAATTTTATTGATATTTTTAGAAAAAAAACTAAAAAAAAATGGAAAATAAAAATGTCCGTAAAGAGCTCAAAATACATCAAAATAGTTTGAAAATGTTATGGTGTATAGAAGATGCTAAGATAAACAATCAGTCAAAATTTCATGTATCTACGGTAATTTTTTTTAAAGTTACACCAAAAACCAAATTCAATTTTGTGAAAAATTGATTTTGCGTAAAAATTCCCGTTTTTCCTTAATTTTTCTTTTGTTTTCCCGGCGCTTTTGAAACCACTGGAAATATAAATTTTGACTCCCCATGCACACGATATTCACTTTCCATCGAACGAGATACTGAAGTCGAAATCGAAGCATTATTTCGACT
>NW_021768778.1:0-711 GCF_005508785.2 Acyrthosiphon pisum
TACCTATTATAGTATTATGTAGTAATAAGTTTTGATAATTTTAGATTCTGAGTGGAACGATGAATGTATTGATTTTACAATGATGTGTGTTTTTTTTTTTATTTTTTTTTTTATTTTTTATTTTTTTTTTTATTTTATTTTTTGTGTCTGTCGTCACTTTTTAGGACAGTAAAAGTGCATGGATTTTCTTCAACAGTACCTTTTCTGATAGGAAAGTGAATCTAGTTGGTACTTTGGAGGGTCAAAACATTTTTCCAATAGTTTTCAAAAGCGCCGTGAAAAACAAAAGAAAAATTAAGGAAAAACGGGAATTTTTACGCAAAATCTGTTTTCGAGATAAATTGATTTTGGTTTTTGATGTAACTTTAAAACGAATGACTGTAGATACATGAAATTTTCACTAGTTGTTTATATTTCCATTTTCTATACATGATAAAATTTTCAAAATATTTTGATTTGTTTTGAGCTGTTTACAGACAATTTCAGTTTCCAATTTAATTAGTTTTTTTTTCTATGAATGTCAATAAAACTTTATTTGTTGAGTAAAAATACTTTAAAATTTAATAGAAGACTCCTACTATATTATTTCAATAACATTAGAAAAATATTAAAAATCCTTAGTCACAGTTTTTTTTTATTAGCATTTAAAGTTCAAAAATTGCAAAATATGTTAAAATCACAAAAATTACCTAACTTATGTTGAGTTTATAA
>NW_021768779.1:0-745 GCF_005508785.2 Acyrthosiphon pisum
TGAATAAAATTTCAAATCACATGACATAGGTAATGCGTTAAATTCCAAACAGCGGTTGAGTGTCGTCGAACGCTGATTCAACCATATTTGTCAGCATAATTCATACGCAAATGGCCAGGTAAAAAAGAAATTAGCGAAAAAAAAAAATGCTGTCCGGTTATTTAAATAATTTTACAAACAATATAATAGTATACTATAAAATACATTGGATATTCATATCATTAATAGCCGTTGTGCAGCTATTACCGTCGACAACAAGGAATTTTTGTAAAAACATTCTGAAAATAACTCATCAGTGAAAAACCTATGGAAAAAACGATACGAGCAATATTGTCTCGACGTGATTAAATGTTATTATAAGTGAAATCGCTTATACGTCACAGAGTTAGCAGATTGTCCGTGTCGATAAATATTTAATTGAAGACATTAAATACAACTTATTTATTAAAACAAACTTACGCGTAAACACCGGCCCTTCCGATGAAACCTAGAGCCGTGCCATATATATATACCGGATGATTCTTTTATCAAACAAGACTCTTTATTTTAAAAAAAAGTGTAAAATTTTTCGAAAATATTTTTTTACATGGTTTCAAGTAGCTTATAAAACAAAGTTTTTCTTAAACAATCATATTTTTTTATCACAATAATTTTTTAAATGGCATTGGGTTTTAATTTTATATTCCAAAGCAGAATATTTTTCTTAGTATTTTGATGCATGAAAATCGAATTTGGGGCAAGTAGC
>NW_021768780.1:0-1276 GCF_005508785.2 Acyrthosiphon pisum
TGATTCAATATACACATACGTCTGAGTTGATGTTGGTGGATACTCCTCTTGAACAGAAAAGAAGATGTATCGTGACGCTGACTGGCGTGGACGTTGTGCATCGGGTGATCTTGTGAAAAGACTGTTCAGCGAGTCGATCCCGTAGGGTCCTTATATAGTGTGACTTTGGTGTGATCCTTTCATTTGGTGCATCGATGTCTGCGTTTACGTTTGATGTGTTTATGACTTTCTGTCATTAGTGGTATGACAAAGGTGCCACTGCTGGTAATTTATTGTGTTATGATGTCCCTACGTCTATATCGGAAATTTGTCGTCGGCTTCTTGAAGTTTATTATGAGTTATAATGTGCTGTCGTCTGGCGCCGTTGATAATTGATAGTTTGTTTTTACTAAACGGCTGGTCGGAGAGGTGTTGAATATTATTTATGTTTTGCATGTGTCATGTGTGGTGTATGAGGGAGCGTAAGTATATGCCTAATGTGTATATATGTATATGTATATTGGATCACCCCACACTTAGAGATGTAAAATTTACGTAAATTTTTTTTTTGGTAATTTACCGTGTAAAATTTACGTAAATTTGGTAAATTTGGTAAATTTTGATAATTTTTTTATGTTACCATAGAAACACCCCCCAGAAACTTTTTATTTTTATTTCCTGGATAGTAGGGTGTTCAATTGAAACTAACCTAACCACCCTAGTCGTTATTTTTAAAATTTTTTAAATTTTGTGACTTGGGTTCTATAGTTCTTATATGTGTAAAAAATACTAAAAATTATTTATATTCGTATAGAATATTTAAAAATAATCAGAGAAGTTTAACCGATGCCCCAAGCCTTCAAAAGTTTAACATTACTAATATTTCAAGGATATAACAAATTTTAATTTTATAGACATTATTTATAATTATTTCTACATTTTTAATTAATTTCAGTAAATATTTTATTTTGCATGGGTGTATTATAATTATTCCGTCAGTGCTTTTGTTGGAATTTAAATATTTTGGTTAGGTACCTATAACATCACCAACAAAAAACAAAATAAAGTCAACTCAAACAATCACAAACAATAGTCTTTTAGTTTTATTTATCACATTAGTTTTTTTCTCTATATATATTAGAGATTAACCTATTAATAAATAGTTAAAATTATAATTATTAATTTAATAACAAAAAATAAAAAGTAATAAACTAATAAAGAATGATGAAATAAAATAGATTTTACCCAGCTGGTATAGTGAGATGTACACCCACAAAAAAAAATTATAAAAAGTTTT
>NW_021768781.1:0-1161 GCF_005508785.2 Acyrthosiphon pisum
ACACTATTCTCAAGAACCAAAAGGTGCTATCTAGATCGCTATCAAATAACAAAAGTGTAAATTTGATCGATTTAGCACCTTTTAGTTCTGGATAACTCCTTAAATAATGAACTTGAAAAGTTGGATGTGAGTTTGGATTATAGACCATTGACCAATAAACCCATTTATATCAAAAAGTGGATTTTCGAAAAAATCGATTTAGCACCTTTTGGTTCTGAGCCCACGGAATAGAAATTCTGATACAATTACTGCTATTCTAATTATGAAATTGGAGGATATGTATAAAGGTTGTATTCATGGAATCGGATTAGATCCTTTTTTCCTTCACTTATATACGCCAGAGCTTATTCATCTTTATAGAGCATATTCTAAAAATTCATCTTATCCATCATTGATAGTCGATGCTACTGGGAATGTTATAAAACGGTTTAATAAACTTGGTCTAATTAAGACACAGACTATATATTTATACGAAGCAGTTGTGTATGATGATTTAAGGAATAATTCATTCACAGCATGTTCTATGGTATCAGAGAAGCATGACAATATTGCGATTTATCATTGGCTTGTTTCATGGCTCAAAAGTGACGTTCCACCACCAAAAGAAACTTGTAGTGATATGTCCCTTGCATTACTGTCTGCGTTAGTACGGAGTTTCACACAATATACGTCACTCAGTGATTATATTAGTGTTTGCTCCCAACTATTACTAAAAATGTTTCTGATACTAATTTTTGGTTGCCACGATGCTTTATAAGGATTGATATAGCTCATTTCATAAAAAATATAACTAAATGGTCATCATTTGTAACTACCTCCAAAAGAGTAAAGGAAATTTACCTTGGAACTATATGCTCGATAATAAAAAGCCAAAGCTTGGACGAAATACGGTCATTGCTCATATCAATATTTATAGTTGCATCAAACGAATCGGATGGATACAACATATTAACTGAGTCTAAAACACAATGTGAGATGCATAAGACAAAAATCCTGGAAGTAGTTTCAAGAGGACTAACAAATGTTAGACTATAGAGCCGATCCACAATATGTGCACCGAAAAAAAAAAAAATAATAAAATCCATTGAAATTAGTGAATATAACGACGAAGATACAGCAAAAGAAAATTGGTATCGAAATAACAAAAAAAAATTAAAATAC
>NW_021768783.1:0-806 GCF_005508785.2 Acyrthosiphon pisum
TTGTTGGGTTGAAAAGCATGAAAATTCAATACAAGGTTCCTATATATATTATAACAATGGAAATTCAAAAATATTAAAAATTCATAACCACAATATTTTTATAAGCAAATTTGACAAAATACGTAAAAATCACGAAAATATGCAGATTATTTTGAGTTAGAAATGTTTAAAAATATTTCATTATATGACTTGAAAATTTAATACAAGATCCATCGTAAATTTTTCTACCTTAATCAAAAGAAAAATATATACACCGTCAAGTTAAATTTATAAGTGCGTTTGAAGTTGGTTCATATTTTTACAACATTGGAATGATTGCAACACGATTTAGTAGCGAAATCCTTATTTTTGTATAATTTAAAAGCGTATAACTGTAAATACATGAAAATTTTAATAAATGCTTATATTCCTAAAACATACACCATAATATTTTGAAAACATAGTCTTTTTACGGACATTGTCAGTTTTCAATTTTTTTTTTTTTATAAATATCAATAAAATTTTATTTTTTGGGAAAAAAGCGTGACAATTTAATGCAAAGCTCCTAATATTCTGTTACAATAGTATTTGGAAAATATAAAAAATTCATTGGCTCAATTTTTTTTTAAAAGCATTAAGGTTAGAATTTTGACAACATTTATCAAATTTAAAATTTAATAATTATTTTATAGTTATTAAATATCTTATATATAATAGTTTAAATATTAATTAAACATGTTATCTGTGTGACTGTGTATCATTACCAAAAACGAACACGTCGTGTACATAGATATTATTAGAATTTTTATATATTTTAATATGTATGG
>NW_021768784.1:0-594 GCF_005508785.2 Acyrthosiphon pisum
ATGCCTACAAAACATGTGTAAATTGTGTAAATCTAATAAAGATTTAAAAAAAAAAATTGTAAGTAGGTATGTGATTAATTATACATATTATATAAATTACTACTAATTATTTGCCAAATATAAAGTATTAAAAAAAAATTTTTACAAAAAATTATTAATAGTAAATTAGTAAAACTATTAAATTCTTTCAATGATTGGTGTTGTCATTAAATAGTAATTTGTATTAAATTCAATTTAGAATATTATTAACAGCATTTTAAAATCTTACTTTTATTTTAAATCTGGGGTTATTGGAAAGTTTGTTTCAATTTTTTGAATACGTGTTATATCTTTACTCATATTTTGCATAACTGCAAAACGACAATTTTGATTTAACTGTATCATCATTTTGGAATAGATTTTTCATAGTCCTGGGCTTATAAATGAAAGTAAATTTTTTTAATGGTTCAAAATAATAACAGTGGCGCCGAAGTCCTAAAATTTAGTTGAGCGAAAAATATTTTGAAAAGGCATAATATCTAAATATCAGCCTCAATTATGTACAATATGTTGGGGGGGGGGGGGAAAAATTAAACCTCACACCAAAACAAAAAA
>NW_021768785.1:0-950 GCF_005508785.2 Acyrthosiphon pisum
CTAATTTTTTTTTATCAACATTTATAAAAAAAAAATCAAAAAAAATCGATTATTTCAATTGCCTATAAATAGATTAAAAATTAGTGAAATATTTTGAAAATAAAACTATATAAAGAAAATGTCAATTTAAACAACTGGTAAAATTTTCAAGTGTCTACGACTCATACTTTTTGAATAATAACAAATATCAAAAATCGTTTGAGGCTGAACCGTTATTTAATGCGGTTTTGTAAAAATTTAAATTTCAAACACTCCTAAAAATTTTTTGTCTTAGTCCGGTTGAGTTTTTTTTACAGATATTTAAAGAAAAACTTATGGAGAACCTTGTACCAAATTTTAAAAGCTTAGTTATAAAAGAAAAAAATTTTACGATTTTTCAACCACAAAATTACTTGCAAATTTTCGCAATTTTGACATATTTCGTATAAATTTAAACTTTAAGCACTTATAAAAAAAAATTGTGACTAACGATTTTGGATTTTTTTTTATCACTGTGAGAACAACTTATAAGAAACCTTGTATTAAATTTTCAAAGTTTTCTATCCAACCAAAAATTTTTTATCGTTATTTTAAAATAAAATACTTAGAAAAATTGAAAATTTCATTTGTCTATAAATAGCTCAAAAAAAGTCGAAACACTTTGAAAATTTAACCCTGTATAGACAACGCTAATATAAACATCTGTTGCAAATTTCAAGTGCTTACAATAATTATTTTTTGAGTTACAGTAAAATTAAGTTTTCGTTTTTGTCAAAAATTGGTTTTGCGTAAAAATTCGCGTTTTTCCGTTATTTTTTTAAGGTTTTTCCTGCCGCTTTTGAAAAGTATTGGGAAATTTTCACTTTTGACCCCCCAAAGTACCAACTAGATTCACTTTCCTTTCAGAAAAGGTACAACTTTTGAAAATCGAAGCATTTTTACTGCTCCAAAAGTTGTCGTCAGACACAAAG
>NW_021768786.1:0-1080 GCF_005508785.2 Acyrthosiphon pisum
CATTTCATAAATTGAGTAGTATATGAGTAGGTATAACACCAACATTTAGAAAATTATCTTATGAATAAATCGACTACTGCCTTTTAAAAAGAAAATTATTTTAAATTATGATCTGAACTTGTTAGGACCGAGTCTTGAAAAACTCATATTGACTGTTGAGACGAATAAAAAGATTCTTTATTAATGGTTATATTAAATGAAGCATATTTAACGAATGTGTATATGTATTGTTAAAATTTAAAAATACTAAATATAGGTATCGAGTAGAAATAGTATTTAATTTCGAGATACACATTACTTATTGAAAAAAACTCAGTAGGTACCTAGATACTAGATACAATCGTATTTAAAATAAATGAACTATATAAACATAATATCGACATGTTTTCTATAAAAAGTGATGAAAAGTGCTGATTCATGGATATTTGAATATAATATGAGAAATACTCTTTTGGAATCATTAATGCACTTTTATTACCTTAAAAACAATTTTCTTAAAAAATGTTAATTTTTTTTTTTTTTTTTTTTTTTATTAAAAAAATATATACAATCTGTATTAACTATACAATAAGTAATAATGATGATTTATATACAAAACTGGACGGCTTGATAGAAGGGAGTGTCCAAACAACACTACTTCAATTTTAGACTTTTTTTTTTTTATTTTAATTATTTATTGACCCTGGCCTCCTATATAAATTAAAAAAAATCCTCCCACCAGCCTTCTATCTTTTTTTTAAATCATATCTCGATAACCGTCAGTTCGCTGTTCGGTACCGCTCAAGTCTCTCATCTATATCCACTATAGAAGCCGGAGTTCCTCAAGGAGCAATTACAGCACCTATCCTTTTCAACATCTTCATAGCTGATCAACCCACTTCTCCCTACACGTTCGTTGCTGAATACGCCGACGATAAAGCTATCCTTTCAACCCACGAAAACCCTATCATTGCCTCTTTTCAACTTCAATCTCATCTCTCTCGTTTGGAATCTTGGTTGTCAAAATGGAAAGTCAAATAAATGAACCAAATCCTGCCACATCACTTTTACCCTTAACAGCAATTTGGCCCTCAATTTCTT
>NW_021768787.1:0-846 GCF_005508785.2 Acyrthosiphon pisum
TTATACACTTTAACTACCAGACTTTACTGATATATTTGTAGTATATGTAATATTAGTTTATTAATATTGTATTATATGGTATCTGCGGCAGTATTTGAATCCTACATCAAATGTATATTTACCAACATTACCTATACATTACCTCACCTAAAAACTGTAATATATTAGGTACTACATAGTATACGTGTAGCTTAGTTATATTCAAGTTTAAAAGAACCATTCCATATAATCCAACCCATGTAAAATAATAAAATGTATCAAATTTATTATTTATTGAATATTTTATTTCATATAAATCTCTCATAATATTAAACCTATATATCAAATAGTATACAGTCATATCATTATTACAATTTAATTGCCAGTCTTTAGAATATGTAGCAGTATTTTAACCTAACCAAATGTGACTCACCTAAAAACAGTAATATAATATCCTCCATAACATTTTTATTTACCAAATTTGAATCCCTCAACCAACTGTAATATATTATGTAGGTACTACTATATTAAGTAGATTAGTTATATTACTATTGTCTATTCAAGTGTAAAAGAACCATTCCATATAATTCACCAGCCCATGTAAGATAATAATCAAGTGTTAATTTATTATTTAATAAATAGTTAATTTCATATAATACCCAAACCTACCTACATAAGTTATGTCAAATAGTATACGGTCATATCATTATGCAATTTAGTTTTCAGACTTTAATTAAATACATAAAGTTCTTATTAATACCTATTGTATTATTTAGAATATGTAGCAGTATTTGTATGCTACACTAAATTTATATAAATAACTCACCTAAAATCTGTAATATATCAAGTACCTATGTCGAACGATTT
>NW_021768788.1:0-2644 GCF_005508785.2 Acyrthosiphon pisum
AATAATGGTTTACATAATATTGAGTCATTCCTAAACAACATGTAAAACTTTAAAAAAATAATATTTAATAATTTCTATAAGTACTACGTATGATAATCATTTGATAATTATAGAAAATAATAAGCTAAATATATACACAATTGTATAAGAGTGATGACTTCTTAATAACTAATAAGTTATTTAAAGATTATAAGAAATACGTTTTGGTGAATATACTTCGAATGGCCGAGCAATAACGTTGAACTTTGAATTGGCAGGTGTTGAAGGCTAGTTTTCCTTAAAATTTTGCTATGAATAACCCAGTGTACTTACTTAAATGTATTGGTTTTATTCAAATTACTGTGAGATTTTTAAAAGAGCAATTACTATCAATTACCGAAAGTTTGAATTATCAAAGGCTTAAATTATCGATAGTCGACTGTATATTTTTTTTAATATTAACACTTTTTGAACTATGTACCAAATTTAAACATTTGAATTTTTTTTTATAAATGTCAATTAATTATTTCTTGCTTTCCCGAAAAAGATTTAAAATAAGGTAATACAAAATAACGAAAGTACATAGTCATAATATTTAAATTTTTTTATAAGTGTTAAAAAGCTCCCTCCTCTCTGACCTCAAAATCCCAACCATTCATTCACTTGCCACCCACTATTATAAATCATTCCACAACAACACTTTCAAACACTCAATCCTCTCTCATTTGATTGGAAAAATGATTGTTAAATGTCCTAACGGTGGCATAGACATGATTTCTAAAAAGGGAAAGAGATCAAAAAAATAAAACGACGTAGCTAAATGGGAGTGGAAAATTGGAAAATCCAACACCCTCTCAAAACTTTTTACTTAAATAGTAAAATATATATAAAAAATGCCCAATAAATTTTATAAAAGTCAGGAAAAACAAACAAACAATTAAGGAAAATTCATCGATTCATATGGAAAAAAATGTGAGGAATTCGATTTTGCAGTCAGAATTAAATTATATCGATTACTTTTGTGAATAAAATCGATTTTAAAACTGATGTTCAATGCATAATGTGATTTTGCCACATTTAATGTCAATGCAAAACGTGGTATTACATATTCAATCATGTCCAAGTCAAAACGTATTATTGCCAATGTTATTAGTATTGGAGCATACTTGATATCATTGCAAAACGTAGTATTGCCAATATTGCATTTTTCTTCAAAACGTGGTATTGCAGGAAATAATGCGTTTTGTATCAACAGAAATAGGAACAACTTTAAAACGTGATATTGACATTACCTTTTCAAAACCTGCAATACCACGTTTTGGTCTGACACGAAATTTTTAAAGCATTAAAAACAATGTTTACAATTTAGTAGATTTATTTTTAAACTGTCAATCGTTTAGTTTTTATTTTTTACATATAAATAAACTTATTCTGAATGTTTATAGTCGTCAGAAAATGTGTTACAGTTTTCCTTGATTTGTGAACATTTTGGGTTTTTGGCATACCACCTTTTGCATTTCCACCCTTCAATTATTAGTTGTAACTATCTTAGTCCGTGTAACTGGCTAATCTTTCCGCTCCATTTTGATAACCCATATCATTTAAAGAATACATTAACATAATATTTGGTTCTTGTGTAGAGCAATATAGTGTATTTACTATTTAATATTTTTCCGCCTCATGTAAAATTGCATGTCAAAACCGCCACTAGGTCTGATTGACGGTGCATGCATGTAATCTACAGTGTAACCTCGCACGTACGTAGGTATTCCTTTTAAACTAGTTTAATAGAAGCTTCTATACCAAAAAATGATGAAACTATATGTGTATTCAGTATTATGTAGGTGAATTATGGTTTTGTAATGCACCCATCGATGTCTGGTCACGTTTATTCAACGATACTTTTACTATGTCATCGTAGCGCTGTTTGTATCGTAGATCCGCTGTGGTAATCGTCAGTATGTTTTAGCGTTTACTAGCTGCTGCCCTCCTCTAGCTCATTTTTCTAGCTTCATTATTTTATTCTATTGGTTTTACAATATTGTTTATTTTATTTTATTTTGTATACAACATTTCTACCAGACGGAGTGCTTTGATTTTAACATAATATAATATCTTACCTTTTAACAAATTAGATCAAGATGGTACTTTAGAGAGGTAATTTTTTAATTTTCTCAATAGTTATTTAATACCACATTTTATATCATGTTAAGATATAGAACAGGCCGAACAGGGGTCACCAATTAATATTTTTGGAGGGCCACATTGGCAATTTTGAAAATTTTCGGAGGCCATCAAAATTCAAAGCAAATATTCTTAACTTATTAGTTATTATAGTATAGGTAGATAATGCAAAAGTTATATAGTGGCCTAGGTAGTGGAAATAAAATAATAATAAATACCTAATTAAGTAAATTAAAATAAAATGAAATACAAATTAATAATACATTTAATAGAAATAGAAAATTGGGTTAAAATGATTGTGAAAAATGGCAAATCTTGCTCTCAACTAACTGCATATGCAATTTGGTGTATGATTCGTACACTTAATATTTTATATGCAGTTCACAATTTTTGATTTGCAAGATCACAAATTACTGGACATTTTTGGGCAATTGATTTATGTGAGTCTCATATAACGTTTAATATTGTAAACTTTAAAAAC
>NW_021768789.1:0-910 GCF_005508785.2 Acyrthosiphon pisum
CGAAAAATTACTTTTTTGGGTTGGAATTCCTTTCTTATACCTATAATTTTCCCTTTCCGTCCTATACTCGATTTCTTCAGCTTTTGATAATTGTTTTGCTATTTCAAGAGTTTTCGGATTTCGTGATTTCACTATCGTCTTAATACGTTCTATTAATCCCTTAATAAAGATTGTTAACGTTTGTTCTTTAAGCGTCTCATGTATGAATTTTGCTTCCGGTTCTGATTTACCTAGTGTACTAACTGTACATAATTGATAATATAATTTTTCTACTCTATGACAATAATCATTTACATCCTCATTATTATGCATCCTAATCGAATTTAATACTAATTGTATTTGTAAGGATGAAGCTGTAGCGGTTACTTCGAATGCGTCTGTTAAATAACTTTTAATAAACGCCCATTTTGATACATTTTTATATTTAATCATTTCCAACGCCCTACCTGTTAACCTTGTGGTAATATATTTGACTAGTGTCGACACGCTTGACTCTTCTACTAGACTTACAGCCATGTCGCATGCATTTATGAATTGATAGATATCGTCTACGCCTGTGCATAATGGTATTAATTTAAAATAATCTTCTAATTTTATAGTTACAGGCATTTTTCTAGAGCATTGTTTTTTCGGAAATTCTAATGTTTGAAATTCAAAACTATCTATAACCTTACTACATGTGTTTACACGTGTTTTTTCCTTGATCGGGCTTCCCTCTGGATTGACTTCTAACTGAGTTCCTATCTGAGATTGACTTCTAACTGAGTTCCTATCTGAGATTGGGCTTGGGCAAATAACGGGGCTGTAGCGTCTATCGAGTTTAATAATTCGATTGGGGCTTCTATCGGGCTTAATAATTCAATTTTCCTATTTGTTTCGTTTAATTCGTTTCCTACACCGGTGTCGTACA
>NW_021768790.1:0-909 GCF_005508785.2 Acyrthosiphon pisum
AAAGATAGGGTTTAATATACCTAATTTTTGAAATACGATTAATTAGTATTAGTTCATTTTTGAATTAACTACAACTAGTCCCGTCTACAATTTGGACTATATATCAGCACCTGTGGCGGTGGAATCCCGTCCCGTTTCTCCAATACTTAATATTTTTTCACCATTTTTTTACCAAAAGATAGGGTTTAATCAACCCTAAATTTTGATATACTTTTAGTAAGTTTTAATTAATTTTTGATTTAACTACAGCTCGTCCCGTCTAAATATTAACCTAATTACGCGCACGTGTAGCGGTGGAATCCTGTCCCGTTTCTGCAATAGTTTATATTTTTTCATCATTTTGTTACCAAAGTTAGGGTTTAATCAACCCTAAATTTTGAAATACGTTTAATAAGTATTAGTTCATTTTTGAATTAACTACAACTAGTCCCGTCTACAATTTGGACTATATATCAGCACCTGTGGCGGTGGAATCCCGTCCCGTTTCTCCTATACTTAATATTTTTTCATCATTTTGTTACCAAAGTTAGGGTTTAATCAACCCTAAATTTTGAAATACGTTTAATAAGTATTAGTTCATTTTTGAATTAACTAAAGCTCGTCCCGTCTAAATATTAACCTAATTACCCGCACGTGTAGCGGTGGAATCCTGTCCCGTTTCTGCAATAGTTTATATTTTTTCACCATTTTTTTTACCGAAAGATAGGGTTTAATATACTTAAGTTGACGTGTAAGTTTCATAAGTCTTAGTTCATTTTTGAATTAACTACAGCTCGTCCCGTCTACAATTTGGACTATATTTCAGCACCTGTGGCAGTGGAATCCCGTCCCGTTTCTCCATACTTATATTTTATCATATTTTTTTACCAAAGATAGGGTTTAATATACTTAAATTTTGAAATACGTTTA
>NW_021768791.1:0-966 GCF_005508785.2 Acyrthosiphon pisum
TTAACTGAAAATAATTTGCTAATTTTCGTGATTTTTCCATATTTTGTCAATTTTTGATCTTTAAATGCTTATAAAAAAAAACTGTGACTAAGGATTTTTAGTATTTTTCATCTGCCTTTGAAACAATATACTTGGAGCCTTCTATTAAATTTTCAAGCTTTTTTGATAAACAAATAAAATTTTATTGATATTTTTAGAAAAAAAAACTAAAAAAATTGAAAACTGACAATGTCCGTAAAGAGCTCAAAATAAGTCAAAATATTTTGAAAATTTTATCGTGTATAGAAAATGGAAATGTAAACATTCAGTAAAAATGTCATGTATCCACGGTCATTTTTTTTAAAGTTACACCAAAAATCAAAATCGATTTTCTCGAATATAGATTTTGCGTAAAAATTCCCGTTTTTCCTTAATTTTTCTTTTGTTTTTCCCGGCGCTTTTGAAAACTACTGGGAAATTTAAATTTTGACCTCCCCAATGCACCAACGATATTCACTTTCTGATCGAACAAGATACTGAAGTTGAAAATCGTAGCATTATTTCGACTACTTATCGTGTACCATAGAGTATACCATTACTATATGTAGTGTACACAGACACAAAAAAAATTAAAAAAATAAAAAAACACACATCATTGTAAAATCAATACATTCATCGTTCCACTCAGAATCTAAAATCGGTCAGAAACAAAAAACGTGTGCAGCACAAAATATATTTATTTAAAAAAAACACACACACGCCCACATCATTATAAAATCAATACATTCATCGCTTCGCTCAGAATCTAATAATTTGACATTATTTTTCAACAATATTATTAAGAATTAAGAAATTAATTTCCTTTTAACTTATAAGAATGGTCGTCAGATGAAAAATCATTGTATCCATATGGATAGAACATATACTCGGTATATCGTATATGTATATATATATATATATATATATAATTCTACTGTACGTGTGTTG
>NW_021768792.1:0-760 GCF_005508785.2 Acyrthosiphon pisum
AATAAGCGTTGCTTGAAACTGTTTGTTCAGCAAACACCGTATTGTATTTTAAATGCCATTCTGAAGCCGTACATATATTTACACCATCTGTATTTTGTAGCTTGTAATTAGAGTATCTAGAAAATAATTCAGGTACCCATACAAGAATAGTAATATATCTGTAAAATGTAAAATAACCAACAAATTATTTTAAAATTGATGCTAAAGGTGTGTGAGATTTTATAAATATTCTATATGTATTTTAAAATCAGTTATAAGTACCTAATTTTTTTTGTTTGATAATTTTTAGATCTTAGCTTTAAAAGAAAAATATACAATTTAAACTGTAATCTACAGAGAGTAACAGATAGAACTGACTTTTGGAATAACTTTTGTTTTAATCAATATTTAAAAATTTTTTTTTTTGACATATAATTTATAGCCACTTGCGCTACAAGTGTAATAAAATAAAAATTCTATAATACAAGCCACGATGATATTTCTGAAATATTCAGAGAATAGTGTTATGTGACCATTTTTTAGGACAGTTGGTCTTCTTTTAACATTCTTCATGAACGGTATGCCTCCAATAAATCCTGTGTCAAACCAAATGGCTGAATGGGTTTGAGTGAAAACTTCCACCTTTAGTTCAACAATTTTAATATATTAACAGTGATATTTACCTTTTTACAATAAGTATGCCTATTTTAAGTTACAACAAGTAATATAAGTTAGTAAAAGAGGGTAAGTGGCTGTCGCTCTAGTGTACAGTAAGTTACAA
>NW_021768794.1:0-982 GCF_005508785.2 Acyrthosiphon pisum
TCAATTATAACTATGAGGCATTTATGATATTTTTGAGCAAAAACTCGTTTTATAACAATTTAACATTGAAGACTTATAGTGCATTAGGTAAATTTTATAAAAATGAATACAATAGTCAATTTTAATTTATCAAAAATTTAAAACAACTTTTTTTATATTTTATTCAAAAATATGACGAATAAAGTATACTATATTAGTATACAAGGTGTAACAGAAAAACAGAAAGACTTGACGAAAAAAAAATGACGCTACTTAAACGTATGACAAAAGTTGTTAAAATTATATGATTAGTAAATAATTTAAGAAATTATATACTCATGTCAGCAAATTTCCAAAAAAAATATTTTCAAAGAAGTTATTATAGTACTTACGTATACGTTCCAAATTCATTTAATCAAAAAAATATTGATATTATATCAAAAATTCCAAAAATAAACTACTTGACTTAGATCAATGTTTTTAGTATCAAAATTATTGTTTTTATAATCAGATTCACAAATTGGCTATTTTGAATATACTTATCTAAAAAAATTGAAATCAAATTTAAAATTTTTTATTTTCAATGTTAAAAAATAAGTACCTAATTCAAATATATAAATAATTTTTTGCATAATATATTTGAAACTATAATAAACTATTATAAACTATAATAAGTGACTATAAATTGTATATAAAAAAATAATTTAAATATTGATTAGAACAAAAGTTATTTCAAAAGTCAGTTCTATTTATTACATCCTGTATAGGATATTATACTATATAATACCATACGGCATACACAATTACACAGAATGTCGAAAACTTGGAACTCATAAGTGAACACCAACTGACAAGTGATTCGTATATCGTAATTAGGTTTTTGTTCGAAGGGAATGTTTATATTAGTAGATACTCGCGATAATATTGTCATAGCGCTGAGTCGCTGCTGAACTTGACAACTGATAATAATATAACGACCAGGTTTAGTAGAGACATTGTAAAA
>NW_021768795.1:0-1467 GCF_005508785.2 Acyrthosiphon pisum
AATTTTTAAAACTTAAAACTTACCCTTTATTTATAACTATACGTCAAATCGATGAACCAAAAACAGCTTGTGTCACTAACTATTAGTCGAATCGACGAACAAACATTTACGTTTATTACTAACTAGTAGTCGATTCAACGATGTGTGTCTTACGCAATCGAAGGTTGCTTTTCAACTGATAAAAGTAGGTAATCATATTTTATCATAAAATAATGTCAACAACATTCTTGAGAGATACGTGTGTCATAACAATGTGTACTATTAATAAACTAGAAATTATGGGAATTAAATTAACCTTGCTCGTCGAATCGACGAATAGTTAGTGTTCTAGGGTTAAGGAATAAAATTAAAAATTTTTCATTGTATAATTACTTTATTGATCTAAATTATTTGTATGCATGTATTTAAATAATTTCTTTTTATCAAATACAGTCATTAATATTATTAAATATTGTCATTTTTAAATTTCCTACCTATTCCAAGAAAATATATGAAAAATGTAAGAGTTACCTATTGGTAATTCACTAAATTATCATATAAAATTATTTCAGAGTGTTATAATTAACAAATAATAATTCATAATTACATGGACATGAAAAGGGAGGGCCAGAGGGGGCTTAGACCACTTTGAGCCATCTTAAGGCCTCTTTAAGATAATATGTACATAATTTTAACACTACATATTTTAATATATAGCCAAACTTTATTATAATATATTATACCTATAATTTATGAGAGAAAAAATGTGCTATAAACAATTATAAAATATACTCAAACTCAAGGAATCTACTGGAAAAATTTTAGTAATTTAGTATTTATAATATTACCTATGAGCTATCCCAAATTCTAATGCTAATATTTGTAATACCTTTTGTCCTTTAATTTAGTTGTACACTTGTGCAACACAAACTTGTTTGTTTTCTTTTCTGTAGTTTTCGATTTCGAGATAAGCAAAAAAAACAAGAAATAAAATAAAATAAACCAGACACAATGGTAGCTACTACCTGTATAACATTATTTTTATTTATTTTTTTCGAAGATGTTCATACTTTTTTCTTGTTGAGTTCCAGTTTACCGGCCATTATAATTTCAAAAGATATCAGATTGCAGCCGTTTTCTTTGTTTATTTTATTTTATGATATATCCGAAAAGCGAAAGCGCGCCGGTTTCCAGAAAGTTTTCGTAACGTACGGTCGTCTCGTAAGGTTATCACTTATCACCTATACGGCTATAATATACATTGCCTGCCGTAGCACACTTTCTTTTTGGTCTATACCAATATTTTACATCTGAAAAAAAAAACCATATTATACAATTATTATCATTTCTCGTGAAATTTAATATTTTAATCATATTATTTTCTGTTGGGCTATAATACTGCTGTATCAATAGATTGTCTTTATCTTGCTGGGTAAAATATTTTTTTATTTATTTTTTTTTCATCACGCCCATACGAATAAGTTTTAA
>NW_021768796.1:0-939 GCF_005508785.2 Acyrthosiphon pisum
ATTGATTTTACAATGATGTGTGTTTTTTATTTTTTTATTTTTTCTATTTATTTTTTTATTTTTATTTTTTTTGTGTCTGTGTACACGATAAGTAGTCGAAATAATGCTACGATTTTCAACTTCAGTATCTTGTTCGATCAGAAAGTGAATATCGTTGGTGCATTGGGGAGGTTAAAATTTAAATTTCCCAGTAGTTTTCAAAAGCGCCGGGAAAAACAAAAGAAAAATTAAGGAAAAACGGAAATTTTTACGCAAAATCGATTTTTCACAAAATTGAATTTGGTTTTTGGTGTAACTTTAAAAAAAATGTGGATGCATGAAATTTTGACTGAATGTTTACATTTCCATTTTCTATACACGATAAAATTTTCAAAATATTTTGACTTATTTTGAGCTCTTTACGGACATTTTTATTTTCCATTTTTTTTTAGTTTTTTTTCTAAAAATATCAATAAAATTTTATTTGTTGGATAAAAAAGCTTGAAAATTTAATAGACGGCTCCTAGTATATTGTTTCAAAGGCAGATGAAAAATATTAAAAATCGTTAGTCACAGTTTTTTTTTTTAAGCATTTAAAGTTCAAAAAATGACAAAATATGGAAAAATCACGAAAATTTGCAAATTATTTCGAGTTATAAATTCATAAAAATTTTTCTTTTTAAATCTAAGATTTTAAAATGTAATACAAGATTCCTTATAGGATAATCTACCTTTACCAAAAAAAAAATGTCTATAAGAAACTCAAATTAAATTTTTATGGGCGTTTGAAATTCATATTTTTACAACATATGATATTCACACGATTTCTTACGTAACGATTTTCTTATTTTGTTGTAATTAAAAAACGAGTGACTGTAGAAACTTGAAAATTTCACTGAATGTTTATATTAGCATTTTATATATACGATAAAATTTTTAAAATAATTTGACTCTTTTTGA
>NW_021768797.1:0-790 GCF_005508785.2 Acyrthosiphon pisum
CTAAAGCATATTATTAAAGCACAATATGTAGATATTATAGCAATGGCTGTGGATGTCAATTAAATATTGTTATTTATCAATTGTCAATTTATTAATTTGATTTTATGCTCGTGATTAAAGCTACCTATAGTATACATTAATAATAATATATTGTAATACACTCCATAAACCTACCTACATAAGTAACATCAAACAGCTAGCATACCATTATAAAATTTAACTACCAGACTTTTCTGAAATATATGTAGTATAAGTAAAATTAGTTTATTAATATTGTATTACCTCAACCAATTAACTCACCTTAAAACTGTAATATATTAGGTGCTACATAGTTGGTTGGTTATATTCAAGTATAAAATAACCGTTCCATATAATCCAACCCATGTATAAAATGTATCAAATTTATTATTTATTAAATATTTTATTGCATATAATACTCTCATAATTAAACCTATATATCAAATAATATACAGTCATATCATTATAAAATTTAATGGTCAGTCTTTATAAATAATGTATTATTTAGGATGTGCAGGAGTATTTTAACCTAACCAAATGTGACTCACCTAAAAACAGTAATATAATATCAAGTACCTACCTACTATATAGTATAATAATTAGTATTTAGTATTTAGTAATATTTAATATCGAGCCCATGTCTCTAATGTAGATAGTATTAAATACCTATTAGATCAATTAAATAGTGTTATTTATTAATTTGATTTTATGTATGTTCATATTATAAAATCATATCTATGGCATAGCTAATAACTCATAATATTTATACATT
>NW_021768798.1:0-781 GCF_005508785.2 Acyrthosiphon pisum
ATAAGATTATCTACCTTTATCAAACAAAAAATATCTATAAGAAAGTCAAATTAAATTTTTATGATCGTTTGAAATTCAAATTTTTACAACATTGGATATTCACTCGATTTCTCATGTAGCGATTTCCTTATTTTGTTGTAATTCAAAAACGAATAACTGCAGATACATGAAAATTTTACTGAATGTTTATATTAGCATTTCCTATACACCATAAAATTTTGAAAATATTTTGACTCTTTTTGAGCTGTTTACGGACATTTTCAGTTTTCAATTTTTTTAGTTTTTTTTTCTATGAATATCAATAAAGTTTTATCTGTTGGGCCAAAAAGTGTATAAATTTAATACAAAGCTCCTGATATATTGTTACAATATCAGTTGAAAAATATTAAAAATATATAGGCACAATTTTTTTTTTATAAGCATTTAAAGATCAAATTTTGACAAAATTTATTAAATTTTAATTTGAAAAATTATTTTGTAGTTAAAAATTTATAAAATGTTCAACTTTTGTATCTAAGAATTGAAAATTTAAAACAAGATTCCAAGTAAGTAATTAATTCTGTTACCAAGAAATCTAAAAAATACATTTACACAGTTTATTTTTATAGTCATTTTAAGTACAAATTTGGACGAAATTACATATTAAAATCCTAGGATAACTATTTTAGTTATTTTGTTGTGATTTTATAATATTATTCGTGGGTACTTGAAACTTCTAAAGTATACTATTATATATCTATGATAGTACCACGGGTTTTTGTTGATGTATAACGCGTTATAA
>NW_021768799.1:0-962 GCF_005508785.2 Acyrthosiphon pisum
GTTATACCCAACATATAACAGAAGAGCCAGAGGTGCAAAAATGACACATAATTTGCACCAAAATTAATATTTTATATAAGTAGGTTGGTAGGTAGTTATTTAAATAGACGTCGATCTTATAAAAAATTGTCGATAATAAATTGTAAAAATGTAATCTACATAAAAATAAAAATAATTTTAATAAATCGGTTGATTTTTTCGATCTTGTAAAAAATGTTCATAATAAATTGTTAAAATATAATATATAGTTCTAAATTTAATATCTATTCACTGCGGTACATAGGCGTCTAGGATTTTGACACTTTCGTGCGACATGATTTTGGCGTTTTATACGATACAACTTTTCTTTTCTTATCTCATTTTGGCGCTCATGTCTTCCACCGCTGCAGGCAGTGGCGTATTTAGGAATTTCAGGATAGGGGCAACACATTTTTGCCGCCCCCCCCCCCTCAACAGTAAATGTATTTACTAATATACTGTATATAATATATATAATAAATAGTGATGATCAAAACAAGACCAAGACATTCAAAATCTTTGTCTTGGTCTTGCAGACTCAGTCAAGGTCTTGGTCTTGGTCTTGCGAAAGACTCTTGCAAGGCTCTTGCTATTTTCACAGAATATATAAAAAAAACTAAATACATGTTATAGCTGTGTGTAGGTTTTTTGCTATGATCTCTAAGATGAAACTTAGTCCAATATATTACATAGTATATTCATAAATCAAACATTAACATAAAACAAGTCAAACAATTTAATTTTTATTACACTCGTTTAAAACTTGCTATAGTTACTGTATAAGACACTAGTTTAAGAACACAATGTACAGTACAGAAAAATCACACAAGCTACGAATAAAAATAAAAACGCACTTCCTATTAAAATGATACCTACCGTAGTCCGTAATGACTTTCAGCAATTATTAGTACCTATAATCGATTCAAAGTAAAGGTGTGTTATGG
>NW_021768800.1:0-1463 GCF_005508785.2 Acyrthosiphon pisum
ACACACCCTAGAACCCATATGGACACTACCTGAATCCGTTAAACTCAGTAAGATCATATCCACCAGAGCCAATCAACACCGAACCCAAAGATATAGTAATAACAATGCCAGAAGAGATATGTAGAAACAAGGACACCTCAATAAAGCAAAAAGACACTGAAGAACCGAACGTGACCTCCTCGCCAGAAACCATCGTCACCGACAGTGATGACATGGAATACATAGATACCGAAGTTTTGGAGCTAGGAACATCGTCCCTGAGTGAGTTAGACTCTGATAGCAGTCATCACAGCAGTCCCGAGTCAGATCCGATCCCAGGCATGATCACGAAAATATTCAAGAACAGTAACGGATATTATAACCAGTTTAAAAAAGATGTACTCACACTACGAGAATTTACCAAAGAGTTTGGGAACATATCCAACACACAGCTAAAGAAACTTGTATACCAAGAAAAAACAAAACAGACAAAAAACCGCAGAAAGCAATACCAACAATAAAATGAAAAACTACCCAACTACCGATATTGATAATGACTCCTGAATTATGTTTTTATTTTATTTTTCTTATGCCTCAAATACTCGACGTATAACGAAAAGAAAAAATAAAATAAAAAAGGGGACAATGTAACGAGACAAAATCGAACGCCCCAATTCTGTGGCGCACTCTCGCTACGAGTCATTATAAAATATATATCTACTACGGCGACGCGCTCTCGCGCACCGGCTACAGACTATTCCAGCGGAACACTCAAACTGGTTGCTCCCAACGTTTAATAGAGCGCGCTAACCCCGCAATCCCGATTCCGTCGACAGGCCGCCCGAAGAAAAGGACCATTTTCCGGTGGAACCCCGCAACTTAAAA
This sequence comes from Acyrthosiphon pisum, assembly GCF_005508785.2. Classification (NCBI taxonomy): domain Eukaryota; kingdom Metazoa; phylum Arthropoda; class Insecta; order Hemiptera; family Aphididae; genus Acyrthosiphon; species Acyrthosiphon pisum. Next base: position 865 of record NW_021768800.1, read on the forward strand.
CTGTATAAAAAACAGTATTTAAATCAGTAGAGCATATTCTACACCAAGCACCTTGCACATGAGTTTTAAGTCAGATTAAAATTACCTAAAACACCAAAAATCTATCACACATGTTACACACCAAGAAAGGGACAGAAGTAGCATATATACTACCCAGAAAGCAATGCCAGAGTACCCATCTCCCCGCTGAGTATAGCAACCAGTTAGCCGGACGAGTCTAGTCAACTCGTTAAGAACGGACACTGATTGCCATACATCACACAGCACTTGCCCCCAGACTGAATAAGCCGGACGAGAGTTAATTCTCGTTATCAACGGATATTCACATAGTCTGCCCCGGCATTCCTTTTCCGCCAAGAACGATCGTGAAGATACGTATATACTGTTGAGACGACCAATACCAGGCGCCGCAGTTATCAATCCATCATCTGATTACACGTTCCTGTTCATCACCACGTCAGTCACCGTCCGAACACCAATTCAATATTGTTGTCAAACAGCCACGCCGCCGTCCCGAGCCGAGCCAACTTTCTGTCTGTCAATTTCATATTATTCGTCGTGTATGCCAGTAATTCCACTAATAAAGTAATTACCGGGCC
>NW_021768801.1:0-796 GCF_005508785.2 Acyrthosiphon pisum
TGAGGCAGGGTTAAGACCAATTATACACACAAAATATAAATTATTATTTGTACGCACTCAACAATCACTCATTTAAGTAAAAATAGCTGGTTGAATATCTATATTAATCAATAAAGATATTTGTATTAGGACCATTATGAAGCGGCCTCATCCTAAATTTACAAAAAATTTCGAGCTAGAGCCCGACCTTTACACAGGGATCGGCGTCACTGAATATTAATATAAAATGTGGGGGATTCGGCCATGAACAAAATTAGTTATAGGTTATATTATTATAAGTGAAATATCACAATGAGCGTTAACTTGTAATTAAATTTTTCTCCAATTTTACATGCTAATTCTCCTTAATCTTATGTCTCTGTTTAGTAGCATTTCTATATCTGAATATTATATTATATCAAAACCAAATTAATCCTAAACAAAAATTAGATTGACTAATACTTAAAAACTAATTTTGTCAACTCTAAAAAAAAACCCAATAATAGCTATTATATTATTAGTTTTATAATATGAAATGTTTTTAATTTTATAATTATTAAAGGACAATTATTATAGTTTTAAATTTTTTTTCTGAAATTCTCATTAAGGTTGAAGACCCCAGTCTTAAAACGTATATGACAAGTGTGATATTCATATTCTAACAATTTCAAATCATTAACTTGATTATTAAATGGATTCTTTTTTATTAAAACCTTGTAATTAAGTGAACATTATACATTATGTGATAGTCACGGAAATACAACATGTTTACCCACTACCCAGGATTTTATAGATACAATATTCAAGCCACAAAAAA
>NW_021768802.1:0-988 GCF_005508785.2 Acyrthosiphon pisum
CGTAGTCGGATTGCCTACCTGACTAGCTACATGCATACGAGCGACTTACACTCCCACTGCATCCGTTCGGGAATCGACTTTCACCCGAGATGACTGATAGCTAGACATTCAAACTCAGAATACGAATTTCCGATTTCAACATACACACTCAAGAACCGGACATACACGCCCGGTGCTTGGTCTGCGATCCGACGTAGTCGGATTGCCTACCTGACTAGCTACTTGCATACGAGCGACTTACACTCCCACTGCATCCGTTCGGGAATCGACTTTCACCCGAGATGACTGATAGCTAGACATTCAAACTCAGAATACGAATTTCCGATTTCAACATACACACTCAAGAACCGGACATACACGCCCGGTGCTTGGTCTGCGATCCGACGTAGTCGGATTGCCTACCTGACTAGCTACTTGCATACGTGCGACTCAGACCCCCACTGCATCCGATCTGCCGCAGGCGTATTGTCCGTTCGGGAATCGACTTTCACCCGAGATGACTGATAGCTAGACACTCAAACTCAGAATCCGAATTTCCGATTTCAACACACACACTCCAGAACTGGACATACACGCCCGGGGCGTCGTCTGCGATCCTCGGATTGCCTACCTGACTAGATACTTGCATACCAGCGACTTTCATTCCCACTGCATCCGATCCGCCGCAAGTGGATTGTCCGTTCGGGAATCGACTTTCTCCCGAGAAGACTGATAGCTAGACACTCAAACTCAGAATCCGAATTTCCGATTTCAACATACACACTCAAGAACCGGACATACACGCCCGGGGGGTCTGCGATCCGACGTAGTCGGATTGCCTACCTGACTAGCTACATGCATACGAGCGACTTACACTCCCACTGCATCCGTTCGGGAATCGACTTTCACCCGAGATGACTGATAGCTAGACATTCAAACTCAGAATACGAAATTTCCGATTTCAACATACACACTCAAAGAACCGGACATACACGCCCGGTGCTTGGTC
>NW_021768803.1:0-828 GCF_005508785.2 Acyrthosiphon pisum
GAATCTAGTTGGTACTTTGGGGGGTCAAAAGTAAAAATTTCCCCGTAGTTTTCAAAAGCGACGTGAAAAACAAAAGAAAAAATAAGGAAAAACGGGAATTTTTACGCAAAATCGATTTTTAACAAGATCGATTTTGGTTTTTGGTGTAACTCTAAAACAAATGACCGTAGATATATGAAATTTTCACAGGTTGTTTATATTTGCATTTTCTATACACGGTAAAATTTTGAAAATATTTTGATTTATTTTGAGCTCTTTACGGACATTTTCATTTTCCATTTTTTTTTAGTTTTTTTTCTAAAAATATCAATAAAATTTTATTTGTTGGATAAAAAAGCTTGAAAATTTAATAGAAGGCTCCTAGTATATTGTTTCAAAGGCAGATGAAAAATACTAAAAATCCTTAGTCACAGTTTTTTTTTATAAGCATTTAAAGTTCAAAAAATGACAAAATATGGAAAAATCACGAAAATTTGCAAATTATTTTGAGTTAGAAATTCATAAAAATTTTTCTTTTTAAATCTAAGATATGAAAATGTAATAAAAGATTCCTTATAAGATTATCTACCTTTATCAAACAAAAAATATCTATAAGAAAGTCAAATTAAATTTTTATGATCGTTTGAAATTCAAATTTTTACAACATTGGATATTCACTCGATTTCTCATGTAGCGATTTCCTTATTTTGTTCTAATTCAAAAACGAATAACTGCAGATACATGAAATTTTTATTGAATGTTTATATAAGCATTTCCTATACACCATACAATTTTGAGATATTTTGACTCTTTTGAACTGTTTACGGACATTTCAGTTTAAATTTTTTT
>NW_021768804.1:0-229 GCF_005508785.2 Acyrthosiphon pisum
CATACAATGACCCACTTGTAACCTACTGTACAGCAGAGCGACATCCACTTACCCACCTTTTTTTTTTTTACTTCATAGAACCTAGCTTAAATAATTTTTTTTAAGACTTAAATTTTTTTTAAATTGTTAATTCAAAATAATATATATTTTTGACCAATGGCCGAAAGTCTAGTGATCGAAATACCAACGCCCAAGAGGATGTCAGCCAGTGGCGGATCCAGGGGGGGGG
>NW_021768804.1:3554-4695 GCF_005508785.2 Acyrthosiphon pisum
GCAACGTTTTCAGCGTTTTCAATTCTTTGGGGAAATTGCAATAGCGCCGCGTCTTCATCTATTGCAGCGGTCATATGTGAGCCCATGATTGTGGATGGTAATATGGTATTGTATAAAATAGAACAAATTAATCGAAGAACCTAGTTAATATATTATTATTATTTGTTAATCGTTATAGAGCCACAAAATCTCAAAACGTTAACAATAAACAGTAAACACAAAACATTTTAAACGTGTAGCGACATAAATGATAACGATACCCGATGATATGAACTAACTCAGTGTAGCCAAAATGAAATTAATCAGCAGAATATTGGTTGAACCATTATTGTCAATAATAAATAATATAACAATTTTCAATGATAAGTATTTTAAATTTTAGAAAATAAAATTAACAAAATTACTATAAAAATGTATTTCATAATAATTCATAATAAACATTTGTACAAAAGACTCCTTTTTCACCCATTATTCGTGTAATTCACACACACACACACACACACACACACACACACACACACACACACACACACACACACACACACACATACACACACACTCTCACTCTCTCTTTTTCACGTAACGGTCGCAAATTAGGCGAAAGTTGACTATATCTATAATATATATTATAATATAGGCAATTTATGATATTTCGTGTAAAATATTGTATGTAAAGCGAACGCGGAACGCCCAATACCAAAATGTATAGGTATTAGGTAGGTACTCGATGATGACGTTGTCAATAATTATTGTCATGTCGATAGGAATTTTATATTTGTAGATGTCAGCTTGATGAAAAACTGGTATTTTTATTTTTTGTTCTATGTATTGTCGAAAGCATTTAGGGCCATAACTGTTGAAATAGCAACGTTACAACTAAATTAAGAATATTTATATTACAATGTTAAATGCTTGGTAATAATGCTATAGTATGCTATAAACTACCTACTAAAGTATTTTTTGTAGGTATTATAAATGTATAACATATTGTAGGGGTAGAAATAAACGCCGGAGTCTTAACAAAAAAGAATAATTTACAAACATTTATTATTTTAAATAGAGGTAATATGAGTAATGACCAGGGCTAGGAAAATAAAGCTCTAAAAACCTACACAAAGGAATTAAAAAATTGCCAATAATG
>NW_021768805.1:0-769 GCF_005508785.2 Acyrthosiphon pisum
AAATAAAAATGTCCGTAAAGAGCTCAAAATACATCAAAATATTTTGAAAATGTTATGGTGTATAGAAGATGCTAAGATAAACATTCAGTCAAAATTTCATGTATTTACGGTAATTTTTTTTAAAGTTACACCAAAAACCAAATTCAATTTTGTGAAAAATCGATTTTGCGTAAAAATTCCCGTTTTTCCTTAATTTTTCTTTTGTTTTTCCCGGCGCTTTTGAAAACTACTGGGAAATTTAAATTTTGACCTCCCCAATGCACCAACGATATTCACTTTCTGATCGAACAAGATACTGAAGTTGAAAATCGTAGCATTATTTCGACTACTTATCGTGTACACAGACACAAAAAAAATAAAAAAAATAAAAAAATAAAAAAACACACATCATTGTAAAATCAATACATTCATCGTTCCACTCAGAATCTAAAAAAATTAATAAATATGTACAACGGCTAAAAAATATGTGTTTCGAAATAACAAAAGGTGGGTAAGTGGATGTCACTCTGCTGTACAGTAGGTTACAAGTGGGTCACTGTTTAATGGATAGTATTAAATTTGAATTCAATGATATAATATCACTGTATAAGAAAAACGATTCTGAGCAGAGACGGTTTGTCAGTCTAGGTATTAGAGATACCTATAATAGGTATACTTATCTATAATATCAATAATAAATTACAAATTAATCATATCACAATATCCATTAGTAACGCGCTATACATCAACACAAACCGCGGTACTATCATAGATATATATAGTATACTTT
>NW_021768806.1:0-548 GCF_005508785.2 Acyrthosiphon pisum
TACAACCATTTTTTCTTTTTTAGATCTTTCATACGTTGACGTAAAGCTTTATTTCCAACTGTCCTTTTTTTTGTACGGATTTTTTTGGGTGACATTTTAATATTTATCACAGAAAAAAAAATACAAAATTAAACACATAAAAAAATTCAATTTTTCAACAAACAATAAGTACAATGTTCAATGTTGGCTGTTGAAGCACTAGACAATGTCATGTGTAATGTGTATAGCAGCAATTGTAGTGTGCGTCCTCCGTCGTGTCTCAGCAGTAAATTATACTATTATTATTTATTATATTGGCAGTAAACCAGTCACCAAAATTAAATCGTTTCATATCGAATCTATTCCTGAAAATTATTACGGACGCGCGGCTGATTACCGGTAACCAAAACGCACGGGCGCGCAGCGCGGCCCAGACATATTATAATTGCAGTCTATCGTGGTGGGAGAAATCGTATTCGACGACCGTAGAGCAGCAGCACACTACGGTAGACAATATACAATAAAATTGAAATCTTTACATAAAAACTGTTTCGCGCGGAATGACCTTG
>NW_021768807.1:0-793 GCF_005508785.2 Acyrthosiphon pisum
TAATATTAGATCACATGACTCATTGTTATATGCCGTACCGTATTTTTAATCTTATTTCCATTTGTTTTATATTCTGTAATCAACTCATTCGAATTATTATTTTTATACTTTATTCACAAATTTTACTATTATTATTTTTACTCCCTGTCTTCTCTTTCTAGTAGTATTGTTTAAAATTCAGACATTCAGATCAATTATTTTACTAATTTGTTCGATAAGCCACCTCATTGTCTTAATTGAAATATTTTATAAAATTCACGTACCCTTGCTTGCCAACCATAGTATTAAATATACATTTTGTAAACCTCACGTCCGTTTTCGGGTCATGATCGTACGTTATCCTATGTTTTTTTGTACAAATCATACCGTGGGCTTCGTTAAATTCAAATTCCTACCATTCTTTTTGAAATAACCTACATCCTGTTCAAAAATAAGGTTTTTTAATTTATGTTCTTTTAATATTTCGAATTGTATCGTGAAGTTATTGTTAAGATGCTTATCGTAACATGTTATATTTAAAATCTCAAACTTGTCTATGTTTAGCCTTTTTAAAACGTTCCTGTCGGAATGTCCATTCCACAATACTACTATGTTCCTTTTACCTCCTTTCAAAATATAATTTTCTATAAACTCAGGTGTTAGATTATTTAATTTTGAACTCAAACTTTTGTCCAGCCCAGCTGCATTAGACACGCTGTCCGGGTCACTTCTTTACATTTGAAAATCCGCATGATCTCTCTCTTAGCCAACAGTAATTCACGAACTTTTATCTCTCTTACTTGTTCGTGAAGTG
>NW_021768808.1:0-1120 GCF_005508785.2 Acyrthosiphon pisum
TTGATTTTAATCAATCAGCAAGCAGTTTTTCACCGTCAGATCGCATGTCTACAGATATGATTAATTTTACTTCATCACGTGATCTAAGACAGGTAGTGGTTTATATAAAGATGTCTTACCTCAAACCCAATTAGTTTATTATGACGATCCGAATGAGCTAGTAACTAGATTAAATCTTTTGACATCATCGCAAAGTGTTGGCAATACTGGTGTTAATAATGAAATTATATCTATATTAGAAGAACTACGTGAAAGAAATATTATAGTATAATGACGACCTTAGAGTGTATAGCTAATGAGCTACATCGACCAGCGAGAAAAATATTTCCTAGGCGCAGTGTGGTAACACGGTTTATTGACGACCTCTGGCAAGCTGATTTAATGGATATGCAATCTCATTCTAAAAAAAATTATGGTTTTAAATTCATATTAGTTGTTATAGATACATATTATAGCAAATATGTATTTGTAGAACCGTTGAAAAATAAATCAGCGAAAGAATGTACAAAAGGAATGTTAAGTATATTGAAAAAAGCTAATCCAAAATTTTTACAGACAGATAATGGTACAGAATTTTATAATACTCAATTTCAAGATTTAATGAAAAAATATAAAATTAAACATTACAGTTCATACAGTGTTATTAAATGCTCAATCGCAGAACGCGTGATCCAAACTCTTAAAAATAATATATATAAACATTTTACTGCAACAGGTACATGGAATTGGTATAATACAATATCAAAAATTATACATAACTATAATAATACAAAACATAGAACAATCAAATGTACACCTAATGAAGCTCGGATGGATACAAACAGAATTAAATTTAATACATATATAAATTCTCAAACATTGTATAAGCCAAAATTTAAAGTTAACGATAAAGTACGAATATCAAAGTATAAACATGTATTTAGTAAAGGATATACACCAAATTGGACAACGGAAATATTTACAGCTTCAAAAGTTTTACAAACAAATCCAGTAACTTATCAGCTAAAGGATGAATCAAACAATATAATCTTAGTGGTTTTTATGAAACAGGAAATTAAATTAACTGATTTTCCAAACACCTTTTCTCATTGAACGTATTGTAAAAAAAGTTGGGAACAAA
>NW_021768809.1:0-823 GCF_005508785.2 Acyrthosiphon pisum
GGGAGGTCAAAATTTAAATTTCCCAGTAGTTTTCAAAAGCGCCGGGAAAGACAAAAGAAAATTAAGGAAAAACGGGAATTTTTACGCAAAATCGATTTTTCACAAAATTGAATTTGGTTTTTGGTGTAACTTTAAAAAAATGACCGTAGATACATAAAATTTTGACTGAATGTTTATCTTAGCATTTTCTATACACCATAACATTTTCAAAATATTTTGATTTATTTTGAGCTCTTTACGGACATTTTCATTTTCCATTTTTTTTTTAGTTTTTTTTCTAAAAATATCATTACAATTTTATTTGTTGGATAAAAAAGCTTTAAAATTTAATAGAAGGCTCCTAGTATATTGTTTCAAAGGCAGATGAAAAATATTAAAAATCGTTAGTCACAGTATTTTTTTATAAGCATTTAAAGTTCAAAAAATGACAGAATATGGAAAAATCACGAAAATTAGCAAATTATTTCGAGTTAGTAATTCATAAAAATTTTTCTTTTTAAATCTAAGATATGAAAAAGTAATACAAGATTCCTTATAAGATTATCTACCTTTATCAAACAAAAAATATCTATAAGAAAGTCAAATTAAATTTTTATGATCGTTTGAAATTCAAATTTTTACAACATTGGATATTCACTCGATTTCTCATGTAGCGATTTCCTTATTTTGTTGTAATTCAAAAACGAATAACTGCAGATACATGAAAATTTTACTGAATGTTTATATTAGCATTTCCTATACTCCATACAATTTTGAAAATATTTTGACTCTTTTTGAGCTGTTTACGGACATTTTCAGTTTTAAATTTTTTTAGTTTTTTTTT
>NW_021768810.1:0-714 GCF_005508785.2 Acyrthosiphon pisum
GCTTCGGGCTGTGGAGTGTTCGCTCGAGTGGACCGGCGTCTCTCCGCGAACCCCCTCTCGAACAGAGCCCACGCTTCGAGGTTGGCCCGGATCCGGCCAAATGACGCGGTAGCCCCGAGTTCAGCCGACCAACCGCTCACCGCGTCCTCCGGTCCATCCCCGGAAAGCCTCCTGGCTTCCCGTAGGAGCTGCCCGGCCATGGCCCGCAGCTTCTCTACGTGGGCGGCAATCATGCCGCGGGATGGTCGGTTGTTGCAGTTTGGTGGCGGGTTATTGACGCATTCTGCCATCTGAAACAAGGTATGGTTAGTTAGTGTTTTCTGACGGTCCTACAGCCCGCTTCATCGCTGAGACATGTAACTTAGTAGGGTGTTTACCCTCCGTCAAGAACACTCCGGTTCCTAGTGGTTTACCCAGCTTAACCGGACCTAACCATTTCGGGGCGAACCCCGCGTGAAAGCGCTTCTCCGCACTTGACTGCGGATGCTCTTTGTAGTATACCCAATCCCCAACCGACAGATTACTTCTTCCCGGGGATTCTGGGGGTATATGGGTATTGGGGGCTTTGGAGCCGGAAACCACTGGGTCACCCCCCTCTACCACAGGAGCATCATTACGTTCTACGCGATAATCTACGTGAGCCATCTTTTTTCTTCACGAGTACCACCAGTGCAGCCCATGGAGATATGCTACGTTCAACAAAACCCTGTTCCT
>NW_021768811.1:0-1014 GCF_005508785.2 Acyrthosiphon pisum
AATTCATGATATAATATCATTGTATAAGAAAAACGATTCTGAGCGGAGACGGTATGTTAGTCTAGGTATAAGACATAATATTATATTAGGTACCTATAATAAATTCCAAATTAATCATATCATAATATTTATTAGGTACTTATAACGCGTTATACATCAACAAAAAACCGTGGTACTATCATAGATATATAATAGTATACTTTAGAAGTTTCAAGTACCCACGAATAATATTATACAATCACAACAAAATAACTAAAATAGTTATCCTAGGTTTTTAATATGTAATTTCGTCCAAATTTGTACTTAAAATGACTATAAAAATAAACTGCGTAAATGTATTTTTTAGATTTTTTGGTAACAGAATTAATTACTTACGTGGAATCTTGTTTTAAATTTTTAATTCTTAGATACAAAAATTGAACATTTTATAAATTTTTAACTACAAAATAATTTTTCAAATTAAAATTTGATAAATTTTGTCAAAATTTGATCTTTAAATGCTTATAAAAAAAAATTGTGCCTATGTATTTTTAATATTTTTCAACTGATATTGTAACAATATATCAGGAGCTTTGTATTAAATTTATACACTTTTTGGCCCAACAGATAAAACTTTATTGATATTTATAGAAAAAAAAAACTAAAAAAATTGAAAACTTACAATGTCCGTAAACAGCTCAAAAAGAGTCAAAATATTTTCAAAATTGTATGGTGTATAGGAAATGTTAATATAAACATTCAGTAAAATTGTCATGTATCTGCAGTTATTCGTTTTTGAATTACAACAAAATAAGAAAATCGTTACGTAAGAAATCGAGTGAATATCAAATGTTGTAAAAATATGAATTTCAAACGCCCATAAAAATTTAATTTGAGTTTCTTATAGACATTTTTTTTTTGGTAAAGGTAGATTATCCTATAAGGAATCTTGTATTACATTTTAAAATCTTAGATTTAAAAGAAAATTTTTATGAATTTATACTCGAAATAATTTGCAAATTTTCGTGATTTTCC
>NW_021768812.1:0-798 GCF_005508785.2 Acyrthosiphon pisum
ATGTTGTAAAAATATGAATTTCAAACGCGCATAAATATTTAATTTGACTTTCTTGTAGACATTTTTTTTTTGATAAAGGTAGACAATATTATGTGGAATCTTGTAATACATTTTCAAATCTTAGATTTAAAAAGAAAAATTTTTACGAATTCTTAACTCAAAATAATTGCTAATTTTCGTGATTTTTACATATTTTGTCAATTTTTGAACTTAAAATGTTTATAAAAAAAACTGTGACTAAGGATTTTTAATATTTTTCACATGTCATTGTAACAATATAGTAGGAGAGGAGCCTTGTATTAAATTTTGAAAACTATTGGAAAAACTAGATTCACTTTCCTATCAGAAAAAGTACTGTTAAAGAAAATCCAAGCACTTTTACTGTCCTAAAAGGTGATGACGGACACAAAAAAAAATAAAATTATAAAATTAAAATTAAAAAAAAACACACATCATTGTAAAATCAATATATTATTCATCGTTCAACTTAGAATCTAAAACGTGGTAAGTGGATGTCGCTCTGCTGATCACAAGACTACAGAATAATTAGTCCTATTAAATTTTATATTTGATACTTTTTGTAAAAATTCGAACTTTAAATATGTTTATAAAAAAAACTGTGTCTATTTATTTTAATTTTTTTTCAACTTCTATTGTAACAATAATATATCACGGGTCTGTTTTAAATGTTTCACGATTTTTTTACAGAACAAATAAAATTTTATTACCATTAAAGATAAAAAATTTAAAACTGTTTTCATTAAAAATCTTATGGTTTTTAAAAATGAATTATAACAT
>NW_021768813.1:0-735 GCF_005508785.2 Acyrthosiphon pisum
ATATTGATGGTTGAAATTTACTGTCCAGAAAAATATAATTTTTTTCAAAGTAATTAAAAAAATTATCAACTCTTTCAATGTTAGGTCTTATAGCCATTAACGCAGGCTCTTACGGGACACGGGTGTTTCAGGTACTACCTACACAGGATGAAGCGCGCCCCTGATGCGGCTTGCCTGTACTGCCAACACCCTGAGGACACTGCGGAACACACGATATTTGATTTTGCTTACTGGGATCCGCTTCGGCTGCCAGTGAAGATGTTTGTTGGTAACCGAAATTTAACCCCGGGAGACGTCCAGGATTTGATGTGCGGCCCCTCTGATGTCCAGTTCAGCGAGAACGACCGGCTACGGGCTGCCTCCCAACGTGCCACCCAGTCCTTTTATGACATGGTTGACAACATTTTAAGCTGCAAGGAGCATGATGAAAGGATAGCTGAGACCGAACGAAGAGCGAATGCAGTGGCAGCCGCTCCAACTGACTGACTTTATTATTCATTGTATCGCATTGTATTGCATTGTATTGTACCTATTGTATTAATGTTTATTTTCAAGCTGAAGCAACCATAATTAGTTATGTGTTAAGAATGTGCATGTATTAACGTTTTTATTGAACATTAATAAACGATGGCAGCAGAGGAGTAGTAGTGTTCACACAGATCCTCCTATGCTGTCGGTTAAAACGGAAAAAAAAAAAAAAAAAAAGGTCTTATAGCCATTAGGTATTCATAAAAA
>NW_021768814.1:0-729 GCF_005508785.2 Acyrthosiphon pisum
AAACAGATTTTGCGTAAAAATTCCCGTTTTTCCTTAATTTTTCTTTTGTTTTTCCCGGCGCTTTTGAAAACTACTGGGAAATTTAAATTTTGACCTCCCCAATGCACCAACGATATTCACTTTCTGATCGAACAAGATACTGAAGTTGAAAATCGTAGCATTATTTCGACTACTTATCGTGTACACAGACACAAAAAAAATAAAAAAATAAAAAAAAATAAAAAAAAAAATAAAAAAACACACATCATTGTAAAATCAATACATTCATCGTTCCACTCAGAATCTAAAATTTTACCTGAGGTAATTCTATTAACACAGAGAATTTTTACAAAACATAAATGGAAAATGATTGATAATAATATAGAAAAAAATCAATTATGACTTATTTGCTATCCCTGTTATAATGCATACAAAAAATGCTTCAATTTTCAATTTCGAGAGTAGTGTCTGATAGCGAGATAGAAAATTGCATTTAGTTTGAACATTTCTGTAGTCGATGTGGTAGGTGGAGGGTGGAAAAAAATTCCCGGCACTTAACCTATTATAGTTACATGTATAATAATATACCGACAACAATAAATATGATTTTTTTTTTTTTTTTTGGAAAAGTTAGTTCAACTTACCATATTGTGTATATGGAAATGGATATATATATCCTTAGAAATAGAGGTTGAAACACATTCTCGGCTCAAAACCGTTTTTCGTATATAAAGGATTTATCATTTATTT
>NW_021768815.1:0-824 GCF_005508785.2 Acyrthosiphon pisum
CGTCCCGTTTCTCCAATACTAAATATTTTTTCATAAATTTTTTACCAAACGATAGGGTTTAATATACTTAAGTTGACGTGTAAGTTTCATAAGTCTCAGTTCATTTTTAAATTAACTACAGCTCGTCCCGTCTACAATTTGGACTATATATCAGCACCTGTGGCGGTGGAATCCCATCCCGTTTCTCCAATATTTAATATTTTTTCATAAATTTTTTACCAAAAGATAGGGTTGAATATACTTGAGTTGACGAGTAAGTTTCAAAAGTCTAAGTTCATTTTTGAATTAACTACAGCTCGTCCCGGCTACAATTTGGACTATATTTCAGCACCTGTGGCGGTGGAATCCCGTCCCGTTTCTCCAATATTTAATATTTTTTCATAAATTTTTTACCAAAAGATAGGGTTGAATATACTTGAGTTGACGTGTAAGTTTCAAAAGTTTTAATTAATTTTTGATTTAACTACAGCTCGTCCCGTCTACAATTTGGACTATATTTCAGCACCTGTGGCGGTGGAATCCCGTCCCGTTTCATCAATACGTAATATTTTTTCATAATTTTTTTACCAAAAGATAGAGTTGAATATATTTAAGTTTTAGTTGTAAGTTTCATAAGTCTTAGTTCATTTTTGAATTAACTACAGCTCGTCCCGTCTACAATTTGGACTATATTTCAGCACCTGTGGCGGTGGAATCCCGTCCCGTTTCACCTATACTTAATATTTTTTCATAAATTTTTTTACCAAAAGATAGTGGTTGAATATACTTGAGTTGACGTGTAAGTTTCATAAGGTCTTTAATTTAATTTTTGATTTAACTACAGC
>NW_021768816.1:0-1017 GCF_005508785.2 Acyrthosiphon pisum
AATAATTAATTGATAAAAAGTAAAAAAAAAATTGTTATTTTACCATACGAAATTGGACGATTGGAATACAATATCAAAAATCAGATATCTTACGATTGTTAAAAAAGTTCCAATCTACAATTTTTATAATAGGTATTTTTACTGCAAACCTCTTTAATAAGCCGTATTAACTATTACTTGAAGAACAAAAGTAAAGTTTTTATTTGTATAAAATTCGGATACGAAGAGGGAGGGCGCCCTAGTGAACAAAATATGGCATAAAAACATGATTTTGTAATTCAGGTAATGCAGCTTATTAAAATAGTTTACAGTAAAAATACCTATTATAAAAGTTGTAGAGAAGAACTTTTATAACAATCGAAAGAAGGCAGATTTTTTATATTTTTATTAATTAGTAAAATAATTAATCGTTATAAGTAAAAAAAAATTGTTAATTTACCATGCGATATTGAACGATTGGAATACGACATCAAAAATCGGATTTCTTACGATTGTTAAAAAAATTCTACTCTACAATTTTTATAATAGGTATTTTTACTGTAAATCACTTCAATAAGCCGTATTACTTGGAGAACAAAATTATAGTTTTTATTTGTATAAAATTGGGATACGAATACAAAATATAAAATCGAACCAAATTAAATAATATTTGTTACAAATAATATAATAATTATTTTCTTATCTGTTTATTTATAAACTATGTACGCCGTATGAGCCCTCGGTTGCGATAGGAAACCTGTTTTGACTATGGTGCGGTACTGCCGTTAAGGCGCGCGGGGTGGTGGTATGAACATCTAGTATCGAACGCTGCCACTGATTACGGGCGCAGCACTTGACGAGCGTAATTTTCTGCAGTTTTCTTATAAAACATACTTTGCGTGATCAAATAATATGGGTTACTGAGTGGTTTAATTGTAAAAACACCTATGAACAAAATTGTAGAAGAGATTTTTATCTGGTTCCATAAGAAGCCCGATTTTTGATATCTTTAAAACATCATAGAAAATATATCGTGAT
>NW_021768817.1:0-760 GCF_005508785.2 Acyrthosiphon pisum
GATTTTTTAATAACTCGTATTTTTTTGCATCATTTATATTATTAGAAGCTGATAAAAATAATCCAATATCCAGAGAATAATTTTTTAACGATTCATTGTCTATATTTGTATCAAGTTGGGTCTGCAAAGCGTTTGGTACATCAACTTCGGTTGCAATATTTTCAATACTACTCGATTCACTTTCAGTTTCTTCATTATTTTTAATTTTTTTTACACCAAAATTGAATAATGATGGTTGATCACTATTTCTTTTCATTGTAAAAAAATAATAAAATATATGATATTTAATAAATTTGGTTAATCAGTTTTCATAAGTTAGAACTCGCAAAAATAACCATAACACTATCGCACTCGTTACTCGTATATTATAACCGTTCTAATACCGAACATAGACTAAAACTAAACGATCGTTATCGTTTAATGATTTTATTATTGTAGTTTAGCAATTCAATAGAAATTTTTGGTTCGATCGAGTAGGTACGGAAATAAGATAAGATAAGATTATCCTAAAAGTATGAGTTTTCTAGGTATATCGCAAATCGCAACTATACAATTCTGTGTTCGAGCGTAGTTCTCAGTAATCACCTCGATCATTCAACTATAATACTATAATATAGGTATAAACGTGTATTTCATACCCGACTAATGAACAGAGAAAACCAGTCAAAAACAGCTAATTATAAAAATATTTTATAATAATAGGAATATAATAAATTTGACTTAATTTTTAAAGAAATTATTTCGGGGGCTGGGGGGGGGG
>NW_021768818.1:0-1721 GCF_005508785.2 Acyrthosiphon pisum
TTAAACGAACAATATAGCAGTGGTGGATCCAGGGCTTACATTTTTTTTTTGGGGGGGGGGGGGCTAATAGATCTGTCACTGGAATATAGATAAAAATTGGTTAAGAATATCCCATTCAAAACGTATACCTATTTAATACAACCCAAAAAATACATATTTTGCTCTTTGGCCCATTTCGTTATAAAATAAAATAAAAAATTCTAAACTTACCATAAATGATAGTATAGAGACTTAAATCAATAAACTTTTTTTTAGTTTTTCCTCGGTAACTAAAATGTTTTAAAACATTAGACGTAAAACAAATATCAATTGCTCCTCTAAGTGCTGCACTTAATGACAATTTTCCTACTTTCAGTATTATGTAGGTTTTCTGAAATAAATATTTGTGTACTCATTATATAATATTATTATTATTTTATTTTATGCAAGACTTACTAATTCTTCCCTATTCTTTAATGATTCACTATTGTCATTATTACATAATAAGTCTTCAGCAAGGGCAAGGTCTTCTAAATTTGTTGATGGTAATAGCTGCATGAACGGAGATGGCAAATTTGGTACTGGCATAGCTAATGCACGCATTCGGCAATCAGACATTAATATTTTTTCTAAAAGTTTTGCATTACTGTGCACAACTGATGCTAGTCTTGATAAAGATCCATTTATCATTATTAAATGGGTCATTATTTTTTCATCTCGATAATTTTGCTCTTGGTTAAATTGAATCGTATTAAGTTGATCGATTTTATTTTCTATGGTTTTTAAATAATCTAAAACTAAATAATATCATATAGGTTAGTTATTATATTTCAATAACTATAATTTTATAAGAAGTATAAATATTTGAATATTATGTTCATGTTAAGTTTTAATTTAATTAAACCTATTAATTCATAAAATATAAGTGTTACTATGTTAACTAGTTACAATTGTAATTATATAAATCAATATCTCATATTAATATCAAAATTATAATAGGTAGGTGGTAAATTACTTTATTTATTTTTTAGTAAAGACAAATCATTATTAATTAACTATATTTGTATTACAACTAAACATTAACAAATACAAAGGTTCAACAATTATTTTAAACTCATTTTAAAATATATTAAACTTTACAAATTATAGATAAATATTTAACACGTTAACTAACTTCAGGAATAGTTATGATAGTGCCCCCCCCCCCCGCACTAATATTATATATAAAAAAGTGGGCGAGTGGGATCTTCTGTACAATATGTGTCTAGATAAGTAAATTTAGAAATGTATTCATTAATTGTAGAAAAAACTAAAAAAAAATGAAAATTTCTTAGGTAACAGATCAAAATAAGTGAAAATGTTCAATTTTCATGAATAGACAATAATAATATAAACATTCAGTAAAAATGTAATATATTATAAATTATAAATACATTATAATATTATGTATATTCGTTTTAGCAATAATTTGAGGATGTCTTATATTTTTATGAGATAAATGTATATAATAATATATAATATATTTCATACATACCATCATTCTGAGATGATTTATCAATGGAAATGTTTTTGATTAGACACAATTGAATGATCTGTCATACCAGGGTAGTCATCATCATTATTGGACATTATTGTATAATCATCTCCACTAGCGTTTCTCAAAAAATCAAATAATTCTTTGCTCGAATCTGATTTTAATTTTAAGGACAGTTAAAAGTTTAAATTTAACACGTGAATTAAAA
>NW_021768819.1:0-794 GCF_005508785.2 Acyrthosiphon pisum
TAATTTGACTTTCTTATAGATATTTTTTGTTTGATATTAGGTAGAAAATCTTATAAGGAATTTTGTAGTACATTTTCATATCTTAGATTTAAAAAGAAAAATTTTTATGAATTTCTAACTCGAAATAATTTGCAAATTTTCGTGATTTTTCCATATTTTGTCATTTTTTGAACTTTAAATGCTTATAAAAAAAAACTGTGACTAACGATTTTTAATATTTTTCATCTGCCTTTGAAACAATATACTAGGAGCCTTCTATTAAATTTTCAAGCTTTTTATCCAACAAATAAAATTTTATTGATATTTTTAGAAAAAAAACTAAAAAAAAATGGAAAATGAAAATGTCTCTAAACAGTTCAAAATAAATCAAAATATTTTGAAAATGTTATCGTGTATAGAAAATGGAAATATAAACAACCATTGAAAATGTCATGTATCTACGGTCATTTGTTTTAAAGTTACACCAAAAACCAAAATCGATTTTCTCGAAAACAGATTTTGCGTAAAAATTCCCGTTTTTCCTTAGTTTTTCTTTTGTTTTTCCCGGCGCTTTTGAAAACTACTGGGAAATTTTTACTTTTGACCTCCCCAATGCACCAACGATATTCACTTTCTGATCGAACAAGATACTGAAGTTGAAAATCGTAGCATTATTTCGACTACTTATCGTGTACACAGATACAAAAAAATAAATAAAAAAAAAAACACACATCATTGTAAAATCAATACATTCATCGTTCCACTCAGAATCTAAAAAAGTACTGAATGAACGGAAAACCTTTTCCAAAATGCAA
>NW_021768820.1:0-2532 GCF_005508785.2 Acyrthosiphon pisum
TCCTATAAGACCGTGGTTAGTGGTTACTGAATTTGAACTACTAACTAGAAATATATGCCATAACCTCAAAATCATTCTGTAGGGCAGCGCTCAATTGTATAGCGGCCAAATTTTGAAATGGATTTGCCTCACTAAGCGGAATGTTGATAATGTATAGTTGTCCGACCTTATCTTCTAAGACCGTGGTATAAAGTATTCTTTACGAGTACACTCACTGTCTCTCAAAGACAGAGACCTGAAACTTCAAAGTGGGTATCAAACGAAAGGTAATGATTATAACAAACATTTTTGCAAGTCACTATAGCGGCCACCATTAGCTTTTGAATTTAGAAATTTCGGGCCAACTCATTCGATCGAGAGTTTATTATAATTGGTTATCAAACAAAGCCAATAATTTCAAAGTATGTCCTATAGTAATAAGTATACTTATTTTAAATTTTTATTTTGGTTAAGACATTTGTTTATTAATTATTTCTTATTACTTATTAGTATAAATTAAATTAATGTAATAATACAGATTTTATGTTATTCATATTATAGAACAAAAAAATGTTGATAGACTCAACCTTTAATTTATTATTACCTATTTTTAATTCTCAAGTCAAAAAATATAAAACATAATACCTATGTGTTGTAAGTAAATGTTGTAAATTATAAAGTAATACATAATAACATAATAATTGTAAATTTGTTGAAAATATCATGTTTCAATTATGATTTATAGTATAGGAGTGAGCACCACATTTTTTAAGCGTATTAGAAAATTGTTTTACTTGATTTCATATTGCAATATTCACAACCTTTCAGTGACTTTAACAACCTACTTGAAAAAATTTACAGATATTTTTTTCTAACTTAATCAGGAAACAAGTTTGGGGGCTAGTCCCCAGCATACTTCCTACCATTTTGTACTTAGGAAATATACTAAATACTAATATGAATTATTGTGTTTATGTTTTGTAATTTTTATTCAAGTTCATATATTTATAAATATTTTATTGTACATGCAAAATATACACTATTTTTTGTTCCCAAACATCTAAATGAATGCATTTAAGATCAGTCCACAATATTGTTTTTGTTCTTTGAGAAACAGTAAGTGAACTTATAAAGAATAGGTACTTTATACCATAGGCGTACCAGCCTTCAATTTCTGGTGGAGCCTGGAACAATTATAGTGCCATACTGCCCTAATACTTCAACAGAGTTTTAATTTTTTAAATACATTAACATACAATCATACATTCAAATTGTAAGCATATAACTGTATTATTGATATCGATAAAAATAAAAAACTAATTTTAATAAAAAATCTAAGATGAATGAAAAAATCGAAATATAATTAAAAAAGTTAGTTGAATAAAATATACCTACATTTATAAAAAATAATCTTTATTAAGAGGATGGCACACCCGTATGTGTATATTTTTTATCAAATTAATTTTTTTTTTATTTATCAATATAAACATTTTCCTTAAAAATAAGGTTTTTTGTGTCGGTGGCCAGCAATATAATATGTCCATATCTGTTAAAGTAACATGAAGTTACAAATTTCATAAAGCATGTTGCAAATAAGTTGCAAAATATTGCCATAGGTTTGTAGTAGATCGGGTAAACTCGGGGTCAACTTCAATACACCCCGAAAATTGAAAAACTTCAAAAATAAGCGGCCACTTCATAGCGACCACCTGAATAACTTGCAAATGTTAAGTTGGGACTTGCAAATACTTGAAAATTAAAAACTAACTAAGTACTTAGGGGGGCCAACTGCACGAACATCATTACGTGTCGTTTAACAAAAATGTCACGACTAAACGTTAATCGTTTATTGAATTTCTGATACTGATTATCTTAAACACATAAAATCACACATTTATACGTAAACTAAAATTCAAAAATAAAATTTTTAATTGATAAGTCCAGTGTCGTACGAATGAGTGTGTTTGGGATAAATCCCCCCCCCCCCCCAAGGACAAAAAAAATTCAATTTTAAAATGGTTAGAATGAAAAATATATGAAAATGTCATCATGTGTATAAAATTAAGGATTTTGTAAATTAATATAATGGAATCACAAAATTATTAATTTTTCGTCCGAGGAAGTAAAGATACAAATAAATGTTTATTATTTACAAAAAAAAAAAACTATTTTAAGTATTGTTTATCATTATTAGTAAATTGTCTCTGTGCTGTAACCACGGCTATAGATAGTATGGTTGCCCATCGACGTATGATTCTTATACTTGAAAAGTGTCTACCGAAATGAATCTCTATAATCAGTATTAAAGTTAAATTAAACAGCTGGAAGCATACTTAAACACTAGCGCTTATATGTCATAGTGGCTATCACGGAACTACAATTTACATTTAGTAACCACGATTAAAGATAGTATGGTTTTCCAACGAATCTAGAAAAATGTCTACCGAAATGAATCTCCATTATCAGTATTAAACAGCTGGAAACTTACGCTCTAGCGCTTATTTGTTGTAGTGATTCTAAATGCAATTACCTTTCAAACGTAAATTGTAGTTC
>NW_021768821.1:0-810 GCF_005508785.2 Acyrthosiphon pisum
TTCTTTTTAATCTAAGATATGAAAATGTAATACAAGATTCCTTATAAGATCATCTACCTTTATCAAACAAAAAATATCTATAAGAAAGTCAAATTAAATTTTTATGATCGTTTGAAATTCAAATTTTTACAACATTGGATATTCACTCGATTTTTCATGTAGCGATTTCCTTATTTTGTTGTAATTCAAAAACGAATAACTGCAGATACATGAAAATTTTACTGAATGTTTATATTAGCATTTCCTATACACCATACAATTTTGAAAATATTTTGACTCTTTTTGAGCTTTTTACGGACATTTTCAGTTTTCAATTTTAGATTCTGAACGAAGTGATGAATGTATTGATTTTACAATGATGTGTGTTTTTTTTTTTTTTTTTGTGTCTAACGACAACTTTTGGAGCAGTAAAAATGCTTCGATTTTCAAAAGTTGTACCTTTTCTGAAAGGAAAGTGAATCTAGTTGGTACTTTGGGGGGTCAAAAGTGAAAATTTCCCAATACTTTTCAAAAGCGGCAGGAAAAACCTTAAAAAAATAACGGAAAAACGCGAATTTTTACGCAAAACCAATTTTTGACAAAAACGAAAACTTAATTTTACTGTAACTCAAAAAATAATTATTGTAAGCACTTGAAATTTGCAACAGATGTTTATATTAGCGTTGTCTATACAGGGTTAAATTTTCAAAGTGTTTCGACTTTTTTTGAGCTATTTATAGACAAATGAAATTTTCAATTTTTCTAAGTATTTTTTTTTAAAATAACGATAAAAAATTTTTGGGTTGGATAGAAAACTTTGAAAATTTAATA
>NW_021768822.1:0-735 GCF_005508785.2 Acyrthosiphon pisum
CAATATATCACGGAGTCTTGTAATCACATTTTTACCACTTTTTGGCCCAACAAATAACATTTTATTGATATTTGTAGAAAAAAAAACTAAAAAAAGGTGGGTAAGTGGATGTCGCTCTGCTGTACAGTAGGTTAGAAGTGGGTCACTGTATAATGGACAGTATTAAATTTGAATTCAATGATATAATATCACTGTATAAGAAAAACGATTCTGAGCGGAGACGGTATATCAGTCTATGTATTAGACATATAATATATACTTATCTATGGTATTAAAAAAAAATTAACCTATAATAGGTACCTATAATAAATTCCAAATTAATCATATCATAATATCTATTAGGTACTTATAAGTTATAACGCGTTATACATCAACAAAAAACCGTGGTACTATCATAGATATATAATAGTATACTTTAGAAGTTTCAAGTACCCACGAATAATATTATACAATCACAATAAAATAACTAAAATAGTTATCCTAGGTTTTTAATATGTAATTTCGTCCAAATTTGTACTTAAAATGACTATAAAAATAAACTGTGTAAATGTATTTTTTAGATTTTTGGTAACAGAATTAATTACTTACGTGGAATCTTGTTTTAAATTTTTAATTCTTAGATACAAAAATTGAACATTTGATAAATTTTGTCAAAATTTGATCTTTAAATGCTTATAAAAAAAAATTGTGACTAACGATTTTTAATATTTTTCATCTGCCTTTGAAAAAATATAC
>NW_021768823.1:0-783 GCF_005508785.2 Acyrthosiphon pisum
TGGTAAGCAATCTACTTGTGGTAGATCGCGGACCCAGTGCTGTTTGTACGTAAGTGTATGATTTACCTCTAAATTATAAAAGTTTATTTTGATATAATACGGTGGATTAATATAATCAATTAATTCATAATCCTAACCTAACCTAACCGTACTAAAATCCGATGAATAAAAAAACCAAATTTCACCCTTCTTAAATTAGCCTATCTTCTTCCCTGAGATCTGCACACAAACATTCATTTACATATAATATAGCTGATCCTGCGCACTTCGTGGCCCGTAAAAAATGACAAAAAAATTGTGATTGTTCGACTCCTTTTTGGTGTAACTCACTGCAGTAAGCGCAACTCAGCCACCCTGGTAAATTCGATTTGATGCATACTTGTACCTAATCTGCCGGATTAATCTATAGCAACCAATAATAAATAAATACTATTTCTATTAATTATTTCTCCTATAACCAATAGCAACCATTTATAAACAAATATTTCCATCGTAAATCACAAAATTAGTGTTGGAAATTATCTAGATAAAATTATTTTTTTAATTATCTTATCTAGATAAAAATAATTTAATCATCTAATTATCTCATCTAGATAAATGTAATGGTTATCTGTGGTAATTTATCTAGATAAATAATATTATTATAAGAATATTTTTAAATACTGAAATAGCCAATAGCTTACGAGAATCGAGTAGTGATTCAAAATACCATTATTATTATAGTTAAAAAAAGAAATATTTACTGAAATATTGACAGTTTTATTTTGTTATTTTATTCTTATT
>NW_021768824.1:0-690 GCF_005508785.2 Acyrthosiphon pisum
TAGGCCGAGTATATTCGTAGTTTTAGCCTTCCAAAAAGGTGGCCGAAAACCGCTGTAACACTAGCCAGTTACTACCAGAGTTAGTGGTAGAACGATAGTCGATGATGGTGTTGTCCGGGCTCCCTTATATGACATATTGTACGGTAGTATTGCGTGTAGACAGATTGGTATAATACGTGCGCGCTAATGCGTAGTATATGGGTACACAGATGCGCGGGTCGTATTAGCGCGCTCTATCTACAATAATGAGCGGTAGGGCGGCTACGACTGAACGAATAATAGTATTGTCGCTCACCGTGAGGGATCGCGTCGTCAGTCTTTTCGTGTTTGTAACAACCTATATCTATATAACATCGGTAACTACCTACCACAGAAATTGCCAACCATATAGTTTGTTCGTATCTAACTTTAATCGAAGAAAACCCTTCAGAATATAGTATATACCCAAGCTAGGCAACATGAATTATTAGACTTTCTGTATGTATGAAACTAAATAGTTATGTGTTGTTAAGTTGGTAATTCATAAACCCTGCGTGGTAAAGTATAGATTTCACAATAGTTTACTTTAGATGAAAAATAAAATGAACAAAACAAATATTGAAATATTTACAAAGCTACACACATATAGATATGAACTCATTAAGAGGACGCTACCCATACATTTGTTGTCTCCGTCTTACACACGCACGA
>NW_021768825.1:0-2936 GCF_005508785.2 Acyrthosiphon pisum
CACCCAAGAACCGGACATACACGCCCGGTGCATGGTCTGCGATCCGACGTAGTCGGATTGCCTACCTGACTAGCTACTTGCAAACGAGCGACTTACACTCCCACTGCATCCGATCCGCCGCAAGCGGATTGTCCCTTCGGGAATCGACTTTCTCCCGAGAAGACTGATAGCGAGACACTCAAACTCAGAATATGAATTTCCGATTTAAACACATACGAGAACCGGACATACACGCCCGGGGGGTCTGCGATCCGACGTAGTCGGATTGCCTACCTGACTAGCTACTTGCATACGAGCGACTTACACTCCCACTGCATCCGATCCGCCGCAAGCGGATTGTCCGTTCGGGAATCGACTTTCTCCCGAGAAGACTGATAGCTAGACATTCAAACTCAGAATCCGAATTTCCGATTTCAACATACACACTCAAGAACTGGACATACACGCCCGGGGGGTCTGCGATCCGACGTAGTCGGATTGCCTACCTGACTAGCTACTTGCATACGAGCGACCTACACTCCCAATGCTTCGGTTCGGGAATCGATTTTCACCCGAGATGACTGATAGCTAGACACTCAAACTCAGAATCCGAATTTCTGATTTCAACACATACGAGATCCGGACATACACGCCCGGGGGTCTGCGATCCGACGTAGTCGGATTGCCTACGTGACTAGCTACTTGCATACGATCGACCTACACTCCCAATGCTTCCTTTCGGGAATCGATTTTCACCCGAGATGACTGATAGCTAGACACTCAAACTCAGAATCCGAATTTCGACTTGAATCGACTTGAATCGCCCGACTTACGACTAGACACTCTTCAGAGTTCAAAAATTACCGCTTAACCAGGGCTGCCAACACGACAAAACACAATACCCGACGACCCCGCGTTCCCGCCGCAGGCCGGATCGAAAAACCCAGCCCGAGACGAAACGACAAAGATTCACCACCGCCCACACAGTCTTTCCGCCGCAGGCGGGATGACAAACGCCGGAATCTAGTCTTATACTATAAAACGTGAACCCGAGGGCGCAGCCAGTGTCGTAATTCCGAACTGCTCTAGAGGAAATTGGAGGGAAAACGGGTCCCCGGCGGCGTTATCACTCTTTCTTATCACTTTTGGCGATTTTGCCGATTTTTTTCAAAAATTTTACAGATTTCGAGTTTTACCCCCCCGGGGGGCCTCGGGGGGCCCCGTTCGGACCTTATTCGCCTTCCCCGATAGATTTAAGGGCCGCGCGCGGCCTTACTTTTTTCCCCGCGGGCTCATCACGTCCAAGACGACGTGCAAACCGAGTGCCGCCGTCGAGCGAGTTTTTTGCAGTTTTTGTCAAAAATTTGAATTTTTTCCCTTTTCGACCTGTCCGCCCACCCCGTCGACCACTTATTCGCGTTCCCCGCTAAATTTATAGGCGGCGCGCGGTCGCACTTTCTCCGGGGGGAGTCCCGTGGCGGAGCGGGGTCGCGGAAAGCGGACGTCCCGCCGACGAGTAGGTATCGCTATACACGGGCATAAATACGTGCGTCGGGAGGTTCGATTTTTTTCGCGAATATCGCGTTTTCGACGTCCGAGGTCGGTCGAATTCGTCGTCCGCTGTCCGACGTGGTGAGATCGCCCGCTACGACGCCCAGAGCGGACGTGTTAAACGCGTTCGTAATTCGCCGGGTCGTCGAAACGGCTTAAGAGTCGTTGATTTGACTCAACTTCTCAACTCAGTAGGTAGGTAGGTCGGTTAGGCGTAGGTAGGATTGACCCGGGGGTCGTGGGTTCGATACCGGCCGCCACGGTTCGAACTAATTTGCGGCGGCCGTGTTATCGATTCAATTTTTTTTTTCCGCGTTTTTTTTTCGTTATTTAACGAAAATTGTTTGATTTTTTTTTTAAAAATTCGAGTTTCACCGCCTTTATTTACGGACCTCGCACGACCCCGTCGAAGACTTATTCGCGTTCCCCTCTAAATTTATAGGCCTCGTGGAAAGCGGACCTCCCGCTGGCCCCGCCGTCGAGTAGGTGTCGCCATATACTATAGACATATATATGTGCGTCGGAAGGTTCGATTTTTTTTCACAAATTCTGGCATAATCGACGTCCGTGGGGCGGCGGGAGCCGGTCGTCCGCTGTCCGACGTGGTGAGATCGCCCGCTACGACGCCCAGAGCGGACGTGTTAAACGCGTTCGTAATTCGCCGGGTCGTCGAAACTGCTTAAGAGTTTGTTGATTTGACTCAACTTCTCAACTCAGTAGGTAGGTAGGTCGGTTAGGCGTAGGTAGGATTGACCCGGGGGTCGTGGGTTCGATACCGGCCGCCACGGTTCGAACTATATTGCGGCGGCCGTGTTATCGATTCAATTTTTTTTTTCCGCGTTTTTTTTTCGTTATTTAACGAAAATTGTTTGATTTTTTTTTTAAAAATTCGAGTTTCACCGCCTTTATTTACGGACCTCGCACGACCCCGTCGAAGACTTATTCGCGTTCCCCTCTAAATTTATAGGCCTCGTGGAAAGCGGACCTCCCGCGGCCCCGCCGTCGAGTAGGTGTCGCCATATACTATAGACATATATATGTGCGTCGGAAGGTTCGATTTTTTTTCACAAATTCTGGCATAATCGACGTCCGTGGGCGGCGGAGCCGGTCGTCCGCCGTCCGACGCGGTGAGATCGCCCGCTACGACGCCCGGAGCGGACGTGCGAATCGCGTTCGTAATTCGCCGGGACGGCGACACGGCTTAAGAGTCGTTGATTTGACTGCACCTCTCAACTCAGTAGGTAGGCAGGTCGGATAGGCGTAGGTACGGTTGACCCGGGGGTCGTGGTTTCGATTCCGGCCTAGGAAATCGATCTAATTTGCGCGCGTGTAAACTTCTTTTTTCGCGTTTTTTCGAGTTTACGCTTTATAGCCTGATTATAGTTTGCCGTTATCCGTTACCGGGA
>NW_021768825.1:44610-45287 GCF_005508785.2 Acyrthosiphon pisum
ACCGACCTGCCTACCTACTGAGTTGAGAAGTGGGGTCAAATCAACGATTCTTAAGCCCTTTCGACGTCCCGGCGAATTTGAACGCGATTCGCACGTCCGCTTCGGGCGTCGTAACGTACGATCTCACCGCGTCGGACAGCGGACGACGAATTCGACCGACCTCGGACGTAAAAAACGCGATATTCGCGAAAAAAAATGAACGTCCCGACGCATATATTTATGCCCGTATATAGCGATACCTACTCGTCAGCGACGCCGCGGGCCATCCGCTTTCCACGACCCCGCGCGGCCTATAAATTTAGAGGAGAACGCGAATATAAGTCTTCGACGGGGCCGCGCAAGGTCCGTGAAGGCGGTGAAACTCGAATTTTAAAAAAAAAAATCAAACAATTTTCGTTAAATATGAAATGTAAATAACGAAAAAAAACGCGGAAAAAAAATTGAATCGATAACGCGGCCGCCGCAAATTAATTCGAATCGCGGCGGCCGGTATCGAACCCACGACCCCGAGTCAATCCTACCTACGCCTAACCGACCTGCCTACCTACTGAGTTGAGAAACTGAGTCAAATCAACAACTCTTAAGCCGTTTCGCCGTCCCGGTGAATTGCGAACGCGATTCGCACGTCCGCTTCGGGCGTCGTAGCGGGCGATCTCACCGCGTCGGACAGCGGACGA
>NW_021768826.1:0-812 GCF_005508785.2 Acyrthosiphon pisum
TTTTTTCTTTTGTAGCATTTTATTAATAACAATGAAATAATACTTAATTGTCTTATAAACAAAGTAAATATTTACCTATAATAAAAAAGGACAATACATTTACTATTAAGTATTTTCACATTTGGAATTTTTTTTTTGTGTAATTAAGCACAAATTTATGATCATTGAAAATGATAAAAATTAAAAACATACAACAGAAAAAAATTATGCTCCAGTTATAATCATTAAGTATAATTATTGTTTAACACCAAAGCCTCAATTATGAATTAATATTCAATTTTTTAAATTTTTATTCAATCTCCTTCTTTATTAAATTATATATATTTTTAACATGATTTTTTAAATAGTTCATTACATCTTATAATCATTATAGCCTCCAAAAGTTCTTCATCTAAACTCTAAAGATGCATGCAAATCAAAAGCCCAATTTAAAGCCCGTGCTATTTTAAGTTTTTCCTGGTATTGTATGTGTATAAATAATTGGCTCTCAGTAATTATATGATTTTCTTAGTATTTATTGTTGGATTATTCATTATACTATTTAGAATTTTATACTATTCAATAAAATATGAATAGACATATACGGGCCGTCGCGGTCGTCCGTCAAATAATCTAATGTTGTTGTCAAATGTCAAATGTAATGTGGTGCCCAATAAATAACTATGATATGATAATAAATTATAATAACAAACACTATATTATTATTGAGTTATAACTTATAAGACAATAAGGACAACTAGTACCAAAAATCTCGACACATAGATAATTCCCCTGGGCAAGTAACGAACGGTCTAGGATTGAAACTTGAAAGA
>NW_021768827.1:0-388 GCF_005508785.2 Acyrthosiphon pisum
ATTAGGTTTATCTTTGACAATAACTTAGATCCATTCTTAATTTTAATAAAAATTGATTTGGGCATTTGTTTGTAAATATCTGTGAACTAGTGTTCACAATTGACATAGGTATGCGTCTATAGCACAAATAATTATTAAGATATTATCACTGATAATTATAAATCTTTTATTTCCTACCGATATATGTAGGTAGGTATTATCTCTATCAATAAAAATTTCGAAAAATAAAATATGAATATAAAATATAAATCCATATTCACTTACATGTTACATAGGCACATATAGGTAGTTAAATATTTTATATTTGGAAATTTGGAGTAGAAAATTGTGTAACAAAGGTGAAATGTTGTATGAAAAATTAGGAATTGGTTAAGGGGGGTGTGGGGGC
>NW_021768828.1:0-754 GCF_005508785.2 Acyrthosiphon pisum
TAATTCAAAACGAATAACTGCAGATACATGAAATTTTTATTGAATGTTTATATAAGCATTTCCTATACACCATAACATTTTGAAAATATTTTGACTCTTTTTGAGCTGTTTACGGACATTTTCAGTTTTCAATTTTTTTAGTTTTTTTTTCTATAAATATCAATAAAGTTTTATCTGTTGGGCCAAAAAGTGTATAAATTTAATAAAAAGCTCCTGATATATTGTTACAATATCAGTTGAAAAATATTAAAAATACATAGGCACAATTTTTTTTTATAAGCATTTAAAGATCAAATTTTAATTTGAAAAATTATTTTGTAGTTAAAAATTTATAAAATGTTCAATTTTTGTATCTAAGAATTGAAAATTTAAAACAAGATTCGACGTAAGTAATTAATTCTGTTACCAAAAAATCTAAAAAATACATTTACACAGTTTATTTTTATAGTCATTTGAAGTACAAATTTGGACGAAATTATACATTAAAAACCTAGGATAACTATTTTAGTTATTTTGTTGTGATTGTATAATATTATTCGTGGGTACTTGAAACTTCTAAAGTATACTATTATATATCTATGATAGTACGAGTACCACGGTTTTTTGTTGATGTATAACGCGTTATAAGTACCTAATAGATATTATGATATGATTAATTTGGAATTTATTATAGGTACCTATTATAGGTCAATTTTTTTTTAATACCATAGATAAGTATATATATGTCTAATACATAGACTGATATACCGTCTCC
>NW_021768829.1:0-772 GCF_005508785.2 Acyrthosiphon pisum
TTGATACTAGAGTGAATTGACCTATTTTAAAACTTTTATAGTAAGAACATTATCTGTGCTTAAGCGTTGCCGATTTTTCAAAATTTTTATTTTCAAGCAAGATATGGGTATGTGAAGTATCAAAAATTTTTAAATGCTCATATCTCGCTTGAAAATTAAAATATCGAATAAAAGCCAACGCTTAAGCACAGATAATGTCATTATCTAGAAAATTAATGATAGGTCAAATCACTCTAATGTCAAAACTAACAGCTCACTATTGAAACTAGTGAACGAACATTTGCTATGTCGTATATGTGTAAGACGGAGACAACAAATCCATGGGTAGCATCCTCTTAATGTTATACATGAACAAAATGTATAAGTATTACTCCAAATTCATGGGAACTTTAATAATATTGTTAATTATTATTTATTATAAAAACTTTCAGAATCGTAAATAAATTGAATTGTTTTTAAATTTTTCTCAAATATCCTAGCCCCAAGTTTTTATCATACATTTAGACATTGAATACATTCATATACTTTACTTATTATAATAACGTGGAAAATACCACATTACCTCGTAGAAGTTACTTTTAAAATTGCGTTGATTTAAATAAAATATAATGAAATTACTACAGCGTTACTGCAAAAGTAATTTCGTTACAGTAATTTGTAATTTGCGTTACTACCCAACACTTGTGAATAGGTTCCCAGTACGTATCCAGTGTTCACACATTGAGGTTTCAAATAATTTAGCTAGGAATGTTATCATTATACGTCAAATGTT
>NW_021768830.1:0-1120 GCF_005508785.2 Acyrthosiphon pisum
TGAACATGTCCGTAAACAGCTCAAAATAAATCAAAATATTTGAAAAATGTTATGGTGTATAGAAAATGCAAACATAAACGTTCAGTCAAAATTTTATGCACCTAGGGTCATTTGTTTTAGAGTTGTACCAAAAACCAAAATCGATTTTCTCGAAAACAGATTTTGCGTAAAAATTCTCGTTTTTCCTTAATTTTTCTTTTGTTTTTCACGTTGCATTTGAAATCTACTGGGAAATTTTTACTTTTGACCCCCCAAAGTACCAACTAGATTCACTTTCCTATCAGAAAAGGTACTGTTGAAGAAAATCCAAGCTCTTTTACTGTCTTAAAAGGTGATGACAGACACAAAAATAAAAAAAATAATAAAAAACACACATCATTGTAAAATCAATACATTCATCGTTTCACTCAGAATCTAAAATAATATTAGTTGGTTAATAGAAAAAATTGTGGTTCACATTGCCGGGGCAGGAACACATTGCCCGGTATTCCACATTGCCGTAACATATATACACATTGTGCTATAATAAAATCAATAATCAAACTTATTATTTGACCTTTAGTTGAAGATATTAATTGATACGGTGCCTCCACCAAAATTGAAAAAACTGAAAATCGAATAAGAATTTCAAGGTTGTGAATGGATATAAATTTGGATTTCATACATGTTTAAAAGGAAATGTCTCACGATGGAAGTGTTATAAAAAAAGTTGTAAAAGTTACGTATTTACGTCATTACGTAACAATGTAGTTGTTTACTGCAGAAAAAGAAAATTTTGTTTTGGAAAATAACTCTGAATAGAATATTAAATTCCTTACTTCATTACGGTATATTTATAATTTATGTGAGTACATTCAATTGCTGTTCGAAATTTTTCTATCAAATATCACACGGATTTTTAAAACAATTATTACCTACATAACTTTAGAATTCTTTTTATTATCCGATAAAGAAACGAATTCTTACATCGAAGTTTTTTATTATATCAGTATAAATGAAACATGCTTTAAATTCAAACTCGAATTTTCACCGGAATATTGAAAACTGAACATTTTTTTAACAGTTTGTTTTTACTTCCTTTTTTGCCTCTAAAATGTAAACAATGTTTTTACGTATGATT
>NW_021768831.1:0-1165 GCF_005508785.2 Acyrthosiphon pisum
TGGGCTTTTTATTATATTTTAATTTTAAAGCGAGGTATGAGTATTTTAAAATTGTAAATTGTTTGTGCATTTTAAACTACTCATAACTCGCTTAAAAATTAAAATATAATAAAAAGTCCATGAGGTTGTCGAGATAATAATCTTACCTTTAAATTTTATAAGAGGTCAATTTACTCTAATTTTTAAGCTAACGGAGCTACACGTATTTTGCTTTGCGTATAATTTGCTATGTTATGCACTTGTAAGACGGAGACAACACACGCGGGTATCACGTCATATTCATATATATAATTATTTATATTTGAAATTTTAAGATTTACTTTTATAAAATTACTTATATTGGCCACTTATACAATCAACAAATATATTTTACTAGTTACCTATTATTATTTATGATTATTATCTATTATAGTAGTATGTATGTATATACCTAAGACTTATGTTTTTTTACTTATAACTTATAACACAATATATCATATTGTGTTCATATTTATATTTTTGTTAGATTTACAATCTTTATTTCATACAATTAACAATTTATTATTATATTTTGTTATAGCCTATACGTTGTAATGATATGCTCACAGATCATTGTACAAAAAATGCTTTCAAATAATAAATAACGGCCAGACTGTCGCACGTAGAAATCGGTCACATGTCATAAAACAATAAATTATCAATAACAAAAAGAGACGAGTACGGTTTAAGCAAGCGTAGCACATTTATAATGGTAAGAGCAAAGAGTGTTACTTTCTTATACAAAAGGAAGTATAAAGGGTGTATCTACAGCCGAAGGACGACCTAGTTTCGAGGCTCGCGATTACCCTTTGAAAAAGCCGCCTAACACTCTTTGGTCAGCATAGCCGTATATCGTACCTCTCAGTAGTGCATGAGCACCAGCCACGGAGTGCACGAGCACCAGTCATCTCGTCAACAACTCCTCTCGAGTGCATGAGCACCAGACGGCAAACAGCATCCAAACCACAACTTTTCTACACCGAATTCTACGAGCGGCAACTGGACTCCTTGTGTTGAGCAATAATCAGTGCGTGTTCGTTATTTCGAGTTGTTTAATTTTAAATATTATTTCGTGTCACCTAAAACTGATACAGCATAGCCTAGGGACGGCTGCGAGTCAAGGTAATACTTTTGGTTACAATAATTT
>NW_021768832.1:0-407 GCF_005508785.2 Acyrthosiphon pisum
AGTGCTCGACTTGGGGGGGGACGCAGGGGGACGGAGTACCCCAACTAATTTGTCAGAAATTTTAGCGTACCCCTACTCTCATTTTGAAGAGGCACGCACGGGACGCTGCATCATTCTGCATTTTTATCAAAATGCACGTGATCAAATCATAATTTTTCTTACCATAGATTTAATAATTATTTATATATTTTGTATTATTATTTAATCAATTACCTTTAAAATATTATTATTTAAGATAATAAAGAACAAACCTATGATAAATTATGGAACTATTTAAATAAATAGGTAGTTAAAATGAATTGTTTTTATTTAGTTACTTTTGAGTTTGTTATTATATTTTATAAGTTGTAACAAAAATATACAATATATTTTTATGTGATTTTTAGAGTGGGTAATAGGGGGTGTGG
>NW_021768833.1:0-992 GCF_005508785.2 Acyrthosiphon pisum
TTTTGGGGTACACGATTATTATATAATAATTGTGTACCCCAAAATTAGATTATATAATAACAGCAAAGTTGTATAGTGTATATAATAGCATATATGGAAATTCCATAGAAGTTGTATGGACTCAACTATAGAAAACAGTCATGGCTACGCATGCTGTGTATATATATACATGTGCTGTGTATATATGCACCAAGTAAAATACTATATTCTCAATTCTCGAGGAACTAGAGTTCATATAGAAGGTTGTACGAAATCCTTAACTGGACTCCAGCCATGGAGTATAATGGGATGTGCTAAGTTATATTTTATGAATACCAACTCCCCAGGGATGTCCCTAGGAGTTTGTATGGAATCCTTAACTAGACTCCAGCCATGGAGTATAATGGGATGCGCCAAGTTATATTTTATGAATATCAACTCCCCAGGGATGTCCCTAGGAGGTTACATGGACTCTTTAGCTGGAATCCAATGCTGGTGCCTAATGGGAGACTCCCATTACACTCCCTGGAATCCAAGTGTTACTAGGGTACATTCTTATAGAATCGGAAATTCACAACAGGCATGACACTGCGCCAGTACTGGCTATACTGTCGGAGTACTGGCAGCCAATGCTGTCACCAGTACTGTCATATATCTGGGATGATAACGCTTTACCAGCACTGGGCAAGTACTGGCAGTTATACTGGCAAGCTACTGGAAGCCAGTCCTGGCACCAGTACTGTCGTATATCTGGATTTATAATACTTTGCCAAAACTAATATTTCAGGACTGGCCAAGTATTGATAGTAATACTGTTGCGGTACTGGCACCAGTACTGACATATTATTGATATTCAGTATTGTGGTTTTAGCACACATAATCCTTTTTTTTTTTTTTTTTTTTTTTTTTTCTCCAAAAAAAAACCAGGTACGGGTGGGAACTGTTTAGCACAATGCTGCCACCCGAACCCGTATCGTTTATTCACCGATATACAACATAATAACTACAACATA
>NW_021768834.1:0-809 GCF_005508785.2 Acyrthosiphon pisum
TATGTTGAGCTTCATAAAACTGATAAGATTTTTTAGAATATGTGTAAGTTTCATTGCAGGAACCTATATTGAAAAGCAAGTGGGTTTTTGAATTTAATAAAAAAAGGGTATTAAATATTTAAATTTAAATTTGGTTTGTTGATATTTTAAATTACAATTTAAATTTTGAATACGATGAACTTAATTAGATTAAGTGTATACTAAATTATTTTCCATAGTAAAATTTAAACGAAATAATCTTGAGATATGATGAATAAATAAATCATTATATATATATATACTGTAGAGTAGGTATTGACGTTATATAGTTTCATAGTTTAATATAGTATAATACTATAAACGTTATAGACTGTACTACACTGAAGGACCTATACGTCTCAAAAAACATATTTTGCAATAATTTACATTTTAATCAAAGATTTTTATAAGTCTATTTGCTGCTATAATAGTTAAACTTGAAACGTTACTTGCAAACAAATATAAAATATATTGGAAATATATTTTTATGTTTTTTTATAATGTCTGTAAAATATGAAACAAATGATAATATCATATATCATATTTATTTATTTATTTATTTATTTATTTATTTATTTAATATAAACGGACATCTGTCCTAAAACATAATAATATTAACATTGTGTTACATATTGATAAGTAAAACATTAATTAATAGATAAATATATACTTAAAATTAGAGAATGAGTAAAATAATATGCTAAAATAGAAAGAATACAATTAAATTTACAAATTATTATTCAAATATAATCAAAACAAAGTATTACCTGCAGTCATAAGAATGTTAGCAG
>NW_021768835.1:0-752 GCF_005508785.2 Acyrthosiphon pisum
AAGTATCGGAACTTATTTGGACGGGTAAAATGAAAAACGACGGGAAAAAATCATTTGATATATATATATGTTACGTTTGAAAATAGCTGTTTGATAATTCTCGACGTATACTCGTTGCGAGCTATCATATATTATTATTCTATCTACTCAAAATATACATATTTGTAAATACCTCTCAACCATTCACAAACCACCCTCAAAATGGAAGCGATACGAGTGCTCGAGCACACATGGCCTAGTTCACAACAGCCAAGCGTATATTTACTATTACTATTGAATTGTCCACAGTCATTCACAATTTTTTTTTTTATCATAAATAGCTATAACGGTGAGTTAAATTTGTATTGATTCACACCGTCACACCGACGCTCTGTAGGTAATATACTTATGCAATTATTTTTATTAATTTTAGATTTCGAGCAGAGCGATGAATGTATGATTTTTTAACGATGTGTGTGAGTTATTTTTTGAGTCTGAAGACCCTTCTTTTAGTAGATAAAATGCTGAAATTTTCTACTTTGAAGGTGGTTTCTGGTTATAGGCGGAAATTCATTAAAATTTCAAGGGGGGGCTAACATTATTCACTTAAATGTAAGTGGGGATAAGCTTCGATCCCACACAACTAATAATGGAGGAGGCTCGACGGAATCATGGAGGGGCTAAGTTCCGGTAATCCCCCTCTCCCTGGATCTCCATCTATGTTTCTGGTAGCGAATTACATCTAGTGTTCATAGGGTCAAAGTATTTTTTAA
>NW_021768836.1:0-4236 GCF_005508785.2 Acyrthosiphon pisum
TGTATCATGTAAATAATTATTCTCATATACCTTTAGTACACATGTGCGTAGTGCTTCGGTGCCTCTTGAGACACTACCTATCGTGGAAGGTGTGAACTATACAATATTCCGTCTATAAGTATAAGGTCTATGTTGTCAATGTAAATAACTGAGTAAATCCTTAAATTGCTAAAAATATACAAAAATAGTCACGTTTTAGCTAATAAATACATGCAAATATGTTTTTTCTATGGTAATATCGATGACAGTTAAATATTTATGAATGAAGGTAGCCCCATTTATGTAAATTCGATTTGAAATATTTTTGAATTAATAGATCTGTATCGAAAAGATAAAACAATTTAACTCGTTTTTTCAAAAATATATTTTTCCACTCTTTTGGTTTTACTTTATCGTACCTAATTTTATTTCTTTGTTAAAGTGTTAATTTTAATGTGTACCAAATAATAATAATATTATTTATACATAGAAAACTGAAAACGAAGTTTTAATAGCCATGTATTTTAACATAAACTAAATTTGTAATATTAAAAAAAAACTTTCAAACCACAGTTAATAAGGAATTGGTTTTAACAGCAAATGTCAATATTGTATTAGTTCCGTTTTCACAAAATTCAATGATTGGCTAAATTCCATCCATAAATGTAATAAGAAATATAATATGAATGATATTAAATAAAATATTATACGCGCTTGTGAATCTCTTTGTGTATCTATATTCTATAACTACCTAAGTGTTGTATGATGATTTATTATTATAAATACATTTATGTAAATAACATTATTTGTGTGAGTTTTACCAGTGAATTTATAATCGTTTGATATTCAAATAGGTAATTTACCGTTAAAAACACAAATCCTTAGGTAATTTAAAAATAAAGTACAAATATAATATATTACTAAACAATTATAGATATTAGATAATCTTCCATAATATACCACTTACATAATATAAAAACTTTACTGTTGTCGAAAATAATTGTTCCTTATTAAAAGCGCTCCAAAAACCTTACTAAAAAATGTGAGTATATTTATCATTTATAAATTATGAAAACAATTCAATTTGAAAATAAAAAAAATACGTAAAATAATGAAATGG
The DNA here is from genome assembly GCF_005508785.2 of Acyrthosiphon pisum. Classification (NCBI taxonomy): domain Eukaryota; kingdom Metazoa; phylum Arthropoda; class Insecta; order Hemiptera; family Aphididae; genus Acyrthosiphon; species Acyrthosiphon pisum. The sequence goes on from NW_021768836.1 coordinate 1,100, forward strand.
CTTTTATGTGCTCATATTTATTTTTGCGTATAATTTAAAATAGATGTTTTATTATTTCACGGTATATGTTGTCAAAAGTGGCGTCGGTATTATTAATTATTCATTTTCACAGTTGCGTATCTAAACAATAAAAAACCACAAGACACAAATACTTGATACGATAACATTATGTTCGATGTTACTGGCAACCATAGACGTATCAGTTAATAACGAATACATACATGATATTGGTTATCTAAATGTAGGTCATAATAGTTAAGATTGTTGAGTATTTAAATTGTGGATATTATACTCTCCATTCAGAATCAAAAATAATAATCCATATTATTACGTCGCCGTCAAGAGCTTTATTTATAATACATACAATATTCTCAGATGTCATATATTTAGGAACTAGACGAACGTAAACCATAATTTTGGTTAGGTACTTCATCAGTATATTGAACAGGAAGAATGTACAATACGAATCAAAAGAATACGTTATGGATCTGATATGATAATTTAACACCTACAAAATACATATCAGCTATTTCATTTCAAATCGTAAAATTCTTAATATTGTACATAGAGAACTATTTTTAAAATTGTATTTGTGTATACTTACTGTGTAATTATCATAACTATTATTGAATATTTTTGGAATTTTAAATTTTTTGAACTACTCAAAATATAGTAGATGCCTAATAATATTTAGTCGATTTAATTTCCTTTATTAAAAACACAATTGACTGTACCAATTTTCCGTTTATCATTGCATAGGAATCTAAGTATAAAACATCTGCGTGGAAATATTTTCACGATATTCATTCATAGATGTCTGTTTTGGTGAGTAAACAAATATTCAACTAAGCCCCTAAGTTTAAATTAACTTTCTAATAAAAAACATATGAATCAACGAAACTAGGAAATTATGGTATTAAATCAGTTACGTTTTTCGGGTATATACACCAAGCTGCTTGGAAGCTTGGTCCAAACTGGTATACTATATATAATATACACAGATATATAATATAAATAACATTATTCAATAATATATTATATATTATCCCTAAACTAGTCTTGAAGTTTTGTAGGAGTTTTAATAGGGATTTATTTCAATATACTTTAGGCTACTGGTCAAACTTTCGGCTACTAAGGATGACTAGTGAAATCCGGCTGTTAATAATAATTCCTATGGGTTGTGTCCAAATAACTAGGACATTAGCTGTCAAGATACGATTAAACCATATTTTTCAAATAAATATTATTTCAAGCCTCAAAAAGTATATTTACCAGCTATATAATATATGAAACTTAAATGTATTCTGTGTATATATTTAGTATAACAATTAAACATATAAATTGTATATTATTATTATTACCCCCTTAATTGTATAAACATTAAAATGTTTTCTTCCTATTAAAATCGTTAGTGAAATATTGGTTAGAAAAAAAAAAAAAAACGCTTATTTAAGCTCTAAAATCTACGGAAAAAAATGTTCCAGTAAAAAAAAAAAAAATATGAAATGTCGAGAGCCAATACATGAAAAATATTATGGGTAAATGATTAAAAAAAAGAGAACCACAATTAGATTAAATGATCCTATGGAAGATTATTCTTCAGATCTTTGTTATGGATTACCTAAACCGGATAATACACATAAAAATGTTCTAAACAATAATCAAAGAACGTAGAAAAAACCAAAATATGTAATATCTCTAAAGCATAATATAGTGAGCGTAGTAATAATGTATTTATTCAATAAATAAATTGCAAAATATGTTAAACAAAACTTCAATAAAAACGAACAAGAATCATGAAATGCATTTTGCCTTAACTCTTATAAGTGTAAGCCGTAAAAGATAATGTATCTTCTAATTTATTATTAGTGTGATCGATATTTTTTTTATAGTCAAGTGGGTGTTACTTAAAAAGAAAAAAAACTACCCACACACTCCGCTCAACTACCCCTACATAATTTATTGGAATTGTTAAAAAAAAAATTGTACGCTGTATGGATAATTTAATAATAACTAAATATAGGTACATTGTGGAATTCTGTGTACGGAATCTAGTCCAATGGTAAATAATAATTTTAATAATATAAAACATGTTTCTTGAATTAAAACCAAGAAAGAATACGTGAAAACAAAACAAAACTTAAAAACTATTAAGTAAGAACAATATTATAAAAAAGTAGCATAAATATGGTACTACATTGGCAATCTACATTATCCTTACTAAAGGGGCTGATTAATGTTGTATGCTGATAGGTACCAAGAAAGAATACGTCTTGTGTGAAGAAAAAGAAGATTAAAATTAATATAGTTAAGGAGAGATGAAATATATATTTTTGCTGATAGTAGTATGTAACTTGATTAGAAAACCAAGAGTTTATTGTGTTTAAAAAATATTTAATAATTTCCAGTGTAGTTCACTAATAGTTTAAAATGTTTAAGTAGCTTATGTAGTTATGCAATATTATATATTATTGCAAAAGTAATTATAAGCTAGTCCATTTGGTTGTATTACCATGGTAACCATCCACCTGTAACCTAACCTATATCAAAATAAACCAAAGAAAAATGCCGCTCGCGGCTGAGGTTTTGAACCGGCGTCGGTGCGCGTTGCAAGTTGCAACCGATGCCTTAGTCCGCTCGGTCACTCCGTCCCCCTTATAACTATTTAAGAACATATTTATTTATTTAACGACGTTCGACTTAAGATTCTTCAGGTTGTTTATTAATATAAACAATATAATATTATGTAAATATGAATACCGTAATTAAGTATTTGTAGTGTAATATGGTAAACACCATGCAATAAGTTTTTCGAGTGATTAGTTACAAACATTTGTCTTCTTTTTAACATTTTTTACACTAAAATAACATGTTATTGCTGGCCGATTCCTGGCATGGCAGAAATTTGTGAGAATGTTCAGGAATGGCTGTGAAATCGAAACATTCGCGAGAATCATTTGATTTTTACTACCAGGTTAATTAATAGCGTATTTCAATAAATTAAATGCTCATATTTTGTGATAAGAATCAATACGTATTTAAATTATAATTCAATAAAACATTTAAAGCAATTTTTTTTTAGATAGATCAAAAATTAATGTTGCCGCTTACAAACAATACAAACATTTAAGGGAATT
>NW_021768836.1:22047-25874 GCF_005508785.2 Acyrthosiphon pisum
TTATTTTCTCTACATGTGTTAATTAAATTACAAAAATAGAATTCGTTTGGTTCAGAAGTACACTCACCTCATTGTGTAGTTTTACATAAGATATAATTGTGTATTCCTTTGAAACGTAACGTAATATGAAAATCTAAATAAATATGAGTTATATAAGCTTAGCATATTCAAATTAATTAAGTTGATTTTTTTTTATGAAGCTTATACTTTTACTACCATACAGTACAAGGCAGAAATTATATCGTATATTAATAGATTGGTTTTCAGAAAATTAATAGTTACTAGAGTAATATATTATAACACATTTGTAAAGTATGTTATATCGTACAGACCAATAAATACGTAGAATAATGAACCCGTACTCAGCTATTGCAGCTAGTCCTTACACCTACCTATATGTTCTTCAGACAATTTTTCTCGTTCTTCACAATTTGTTCGTATTATATTTTTCAGAATTATATTAATGCGATATGTCAAATGTCATATTATCTTGTGGTACCTAACAGACATATTGAGTGCATTCTGTACACACTGAATTTCCGTATAAATTTATAAATTAAATTGTATTTACCTACTTATAGTCCAATAACGTATCAAACATTTTGCTTCCGAAAAATAATACAAATGAAATCGCAAAAATAATTGAGTTTTCCATTGCAGCTGAGTTATGTAATTTGTCTCGTTTATTCCAGATCAGCGTACTTGTTAGGTAGGTAGGTATACTAAAAGTTTTTATTTTTATTATTTTATTAATTCTTAGCAATACGGTCGTATTAGCTTTTCTATTCTCGAAAGAATCAAGTCACCTATGAAATTACATTAATGGATCCGTTCCCTTACGTCGATCGAGTAGGTACCTACTAGCTAGTCATCTTGAAAAATGGTTAACTATGATAAATGAGAACGAGAATAATATTTTTATATCATATATATTTTCCTGTCCTTTGGATAGCTGATAACAAACCAAACACATAAAAGGGGTCTATTTTCCTTCATATTGCACATGAAATATTGATGATCTATGTGTATGTTAGCGCACGTGAAAGAAAAGCCGATCGGTGACCAAAGTCACTGGGTCATTTTTTTCCGGCTTTCCTTGCAAGACACCAGCCAATATGTCAAAAATGCTTTCCAAACACTTAAGCTTGTCACGATAAAAGTCATATTTATATGTAGTACAATAGTTTTCATGTAATTTGTATGTACTACCTACTTCAATTTATTTATACGGAACAATAGTGAGAAATGTATTTTTTTAATTTGGTACCTAGTTCTTGTTCATTTACATTAACATTTAATAGAATAGCCCATGAGTATAGACCTTTGAATAATATATTAGCTTATAATATTATATGTTTTATATAATATATTGTTGAGTTTTATGCGGTTTTATTTTCGTCCTATTAATAAAATCTGCCAAATGTCATAATTAATGTTAATTAGGTGAGACTTTCAGTTTTGAGCCGTTCTAGTCTTGTATAACCTTTCTTTGCCAATTTCGGATGTCATCTTAGATTATACTAGTATGGTTTCGTGTGTATGCTTAGTCGACAGATGTCAACGGAAATTACAGAATACATTGGGGCTTATAATATGACACATAGCTAGGAACTGAGTATCACGTGAGTAATTTGGTTAATCATTTATTTGGATAAATTATATCTATTAAATATCATAACAATTATGAATATAAAATGTTTTTCATTTTTTTTTTTAGTTTCGTGATCAAAAAAAAAACATTCCCAATATTTTTTTTATTACAAATATTCACCAATATTATAACTTTATAGTTTTTAATTGGAATAAAATATAATTAACAAATGTTTCTTTTAAATTTTGCCACCATTGTAATGCTGAAGCTGAACTCATAGATTCAAAAAGTCTTTAAATAGGTAGTATTATTGTTTTAATATATTTCTTAAGGTTTCAATTAAATAGTTTTAAAATATCGTCTTTTATGTTATATGAAACATAATATTTTAAAATTGAGTTGCAAAAATGATTTTTTATTGTTTATATATAAATATCAGTTCAGAAGAAAAAATTCTCAGAGGATAATTTATTAATCTAGAAAATAATACTATTATAATATTGTTTTTAATAGTTATTATGTAATTCAATTCAAAGTAGGTCCAAATCTTATACTTTAAACTTTCAAGAAATCTAGAGAATGTTCTGCAATTAATTATATTTTTTTAAAAACTGTTCATTATTTAAGTTAAATATAAAATGAATTATTGAAAGGTAATCTATTGGTAGCATTATCAGATTATATGAACAAAATGTTTAATCAGTTGGTAGTCTTTTATTTCAAGTCTAATTTCATAGTTATCATAAATTTTACAAAATGTGAACTTAATATAGAAAACTATTTACAGCTTGTCTTTGGCTACTGTGATATTAAATATAAATTGTTATTAATTCTAATTTTTTTTGTATTAAAAATAAAAAATAAATTCATATTGAAGTGATTGAACCAAATAACACAAATTATCCGTATAATCTGTATAAACTATCGAATTGACTAATTGCCTTACTACTGGTGATTTTTTATTTATATATTTTCAATTTATGAGATTAATTAAAAATTTATAAAAATGAGATTTTGGTTTGTGAGGTTTTTAAATACTTATTTTGATGATTTGTAATTTCATCTTTAAATTTAGAAATCAATATTGGATTAAAGGAAAAATAATGGAAAACGAATTAACCTTTTTGCGTTACGCAGTATACATTTCTAATCCTAAATTCTGGTCGAGTCGGCCGGAATTGATTATAACTTAAGACACATCTTTCATTCCTTATAGTTTCAATAAGTAAATTCCATTGGGTGCAATCAGAATTCAGTTTCATTCATCAAATATTCTGTGCGAATTTTTGAAGTTTTCACGTGACATTGTGTTAATGTTATTTGTCTCGTACTTGAAACAGTTCTGATGATTTTTCTGTGTCATCGTCCGGGGATAGTATATTTTATGAGAGAATGGTCTGTTTACTCTTACTACAAATTCTACTTTATTTTGTTGTAAAAAACACGTCATTTATAATCATATAATATGGAAACTGATGTTTTATTGATGAAAACCATAATTTAAAATGACAAATAATTTCCTGGTCTAAAATGTCAGTGATTTGAAAATGTAATATTTGTATATAATTAGATTTAGTTAGATCCATCAAACAAACATAAGTTTCATATCAACTTCAAAAATGAATATAAATATTTTAAATTAATTATTATTATGTTGTTTTTAATTTTTGTATAAGACGTGAACAACAGAAGTATAAAATATGTGTTATATGATGATTTTAGATAATGTCGAAGGTAATTTGTTTAACCTGAACCGTCAATATTGTATAATTAATGTTCAAACAATAATATTATAACAACAATTTGTTTTTCTTTTAATAATTTAGGCATGTATCAAACTTAATATATTTTTCATATATTCGTATTTTTTTACTATACTTTAAAAACAACAATTTAATAGGTATGAACTTTCAATGTGTAACGAAATTTATTTCATTTTGTGATAATACATATTATAAGGAAATATTTATTAGATTTGTATTTTTAAGTTCTTATTTAATTTGGAATAAGAGGTAGGTAATTTAAATATATTTCAGCAGTTTAAGAATAAAACAATAACTATACAATGAATAGTAGTAGGTCATATAGGTATACAATAAATCTACTAAAAATATAATTTTATATTTAACACAATGGTTAAAGTAAACTTTAATCTAATAAAAACTACGTGTGTTCAATGTTCATACTTAAAATATTTATAAAATTACTATAAATTATATGCAATTTCTGACGAATA
>NW_021768837.1:0-778 GCF_005508785.2 Acyrthosiphon pisum
TTTTATTATTGTGTTATTATTTATTTTATATTGAATCTTTTGAGTCATAAGGGCCGCAGATATATTTTTATTATTATAGTATCGTGTGCCATAAGGGCCACGAATTCTTTTTATATTTTATACTTAACTTCACACGAGCTAACAGCTTAAATAGCTACCTATAATATTATTGTAATTTATTCTGTTCAGCCATAAGGGTTGTACATTATTAGTTTATTATTTATTATATTTAGGCCGCTTGGCTAAGAGCGTGCATTACTTATTTATTATATTTATGCTGCTGGCTATAAGAGCCGTGCACTAATTATTATATACTTATTTATTTATTATCATAATTTTATACAGTTGTGTTGCTGTGATTTTATATAATATATTTGTGTCATTATTATTATTGTGTATTATACAGCAACAGCAACTTATTACCAGAAACCGTGTTACCATTTTATTATTATTGTTTTATTGTACACACACCCACACACATACACACATTAATACACAAATACACATATTCCACAACAATCACTACATAGCCGACAGTAATTGCTAGGCGATCCCGACCTACTGTTCGAGCTATACACCACTACACACCCAGCTAGTCCTCCATAATATAATTTTTAGACCTAGGTGTTAGTGGCGTAAAATAAGAGTTTGGTGTCCGGACTCGTATATTATTATTATTATACTCCGGCCCGTACATTTTGGTGACCTCGACGTGATTTTTCTATTTATATATTGTGATTTGTTGTGTTTTATTATTTGTGAATTTTACAGTTGAGAA
>NW_021768838.1:0-1408 GCF_005508785.2 Acyrthosiphon pisum
AATTTTAAAGCTCCCAATAGTTTTCAATTCAAAATATTTTGATTTGATTTGAACTGTTTAAGGACATTTTCAGTTTCCCAATTTTATTAGTTTTTTTTTCTATGAATGTCAATAAAACTTTGTTTGTTGAGTAAAAATAGTTGAAAATTTAATACATGGCTCCTATTATATTGTTACAATGAGATTTGAAAAATTTTAAAAATCCTTAGTCACAGTTTTTTTTTTATTAGCATTTAAAGTTCAAAAATTGACAAAATATGTAAAAATCACGAAAATTAGCAAATTATTTTGAGTTAATAATTCGTAAATTTTTTCTTTTTAGAACTAAGACTTTAAAATGTAATACAAGATTCCTTATAGGATAATCTACCTTTATCAAAAAAAAAATGTCTATAAGAAACTCAAATTAAATTTTTATGAGCGTTCGAAATTCATATTTTTACAACATTTGATATTCACTTGATTTCTTACGTAACGATTTTCTTATTTTGTTGTAGGTAATTAAAAAACGAGTGACTGTAAAAACTTGAAAATTTCACTGAATGTTGAAAAATGAAAATGGGTCGGGGTGGGGACATGTACGTATAATTTACTTTAGTTATAGCAATATCAAAAAACATATCATGAAATATATTTCAATACTTGATATAGACCATATTAATATTATCTGTTAATACCATCTCCTCTAGTTATAGTTTTTCGTTTACAATGATGTAAAAATAAACTCTACACTTGAACTTATTTAATTAGACACACTAGGTATACAAATAAACTTTTCTGTTTATCATAAATACCTACAACCTACATTTATACAATAACCAATAATGCAAACTCAGTGGCGCTCTCAGGAATTTTCAAAGTGGCAAAGTGGGTGGCTTTAAGCCCCATGACCCCCCGCAAGTTCGCCCGACGCCCATGTGCATACTTAATACATTTTGATACAAACAGTTTAAAACTTTAAAACAATAGAACACGATAACATAACCTACCTATTATTCCTATAACAGCAAAATTAAAAACTTTTTATTGATTACATTTTTGTTTTAATTCGACATACAACATATTATAAACAATTAACTAGGTACCTATATATAAGTACTTTAAAGAAATATTTCTATTTTTTTAATGAAAACAAGTTAAATATTACATCTATGTAGGGCGTAGGCACCCACATAAAAAACTATGGACATTCGTGTAACAGGTTATCTACGATCTACCGCGGTTGAGTGATCTGTGAATTCGGAACGAGTCATCACTGATCAATAAAAAAATTAAAATACATATTTTTTATAGTTTACTATTTTTTATATGTAAAAACACATTTTTTTTTATGTCATATCATACAAATGTTCGTTAAATATCAAAAAATACAAAATAAATAGGTAGCCAATTATAAAAAAATTCCAAT
>NW_021768839.1:0-917 GCF_005508785.2 Acyrthosiphon pisum
CCTCCGGAGTCTTAGAGCGTATCAAGTCGAGTTGCCTTCTGTATTTATTATGTGCGAAAGTGTGTGAGATATAATCGTTTCTTGTGGATTCCAGATAATATTGAGATACAAGCAACCTTTGTGAACTCTATATTGTCAGTGGGTAAATAATACGACCAATTTTATTCAATTCGTTTTATGGTGTGCATAAAATGCGTTAGTAGTATGTCTTGTAGATTCCGGGCGCCAAATAGTTACACACAACACTTCTCACCTCCGGAGTCTTAGAGCGTATCAAGTCGAGTTGCCTTCGTATTTATTATGTGCGAAAGTGTGTGAGATATAATCGTTTCTTGTGGATTCCAGATAATATTGAGATACAAGCAACCTTTGTGAACTCTATATTGTCAGTGGGTAAATAATACGATCTATTTTATTCAATTCGTTTTATATGGTGTGCATAAAATGCGTTAATAGTATGTCTTGTGGACTCCGGGCGCATAATAGTTACACACAACACTTCTCACCTCAGGAGTCTTAGAAAGTATCAAGTCGAGATCCCTTCGTATTTATTAGGTGCGAACTTGTGTGAGATATAACCGTTTCTTGTGGATTCTGGATACTATTGAGATACACGCAACTTTTGTGAACAATATTGTCAGTGGGGAAATAAAACGACCAATTTTATTCAATTCGTGTTATGGTGTGCATAAAATGCGTTAATAGTATGTCTTGTAGACTCCGGGCGCAAAATAGTTACACACAACACTTCTCACCTCCGGAGTCTTAGAACGTATCAAGTCGAGTTCCCTTCGTATTTATTATGTGCGAAAGTGTGTGAGATATAATCGTTTTTTGTGGATTCCGGATAAAATTGAGATACACGCAAACTTTGTGAACTTCTATATTGTCAGTGGGGTAAATAATACGATCAATTT
>NW_021768840.1:0-1065 GCF_005508785.2 Acyrthosiphon pisum
CTATGGTGGATTAATATAATCAATTAATACAAAATCCTAACCTAACATAACTACTAATATCAGATGAATAGAAAAAAACCAAATTTAACCATTCCTAAATTAGTCTGCCTTCTTACCAGAGGTTTAATTTACACACAAACATTACCGTTGCCGGGTTTAAGTATAAAAAATGTCTATAGCCCAACGTTAACCAGACGGCCGCAGACCAAGATGGACGACTAATTTTAATAGGTATATAATAAAAAATTCACTAAAATTATTAAAAATAGATAAATCGCCCTCTGAAGTAGTAATTAAATTTACTGTAACATTATGAATATTAGGAATAGATAAATAAACATCAAAATGACAACTATTAATATTTCTAGTTAAATGCAATCTTTTTACTGGGAACGTATCTATATACGTATCTATACGTATACACCAAATTTAGCATAAATATTATTATTATAATAAATTTCAAATAAAAATGGGAAAATATTTCCAGCTGCGACCAATTCGCAATAACAACCGTAGACAATAGGATTGACCATTTCACGAACATAAGCCTCAGCAGTGGAAAAGTTGTCACTATTTGAATTGTAAGACATAGTAATAAAGTTATTCCAATATCCAATTATCAGACACATACGAAACAATTATATTTCGGATCTCCTGGCATCTTTCTTGAGTGTTATACAAATTAAATGAAATTGAACGGAAAAGACAGGAACAATCACCGATAATTGGTACAACTATTAGAGGTGTTAAAATTCCATAGACAAAAATGTCAGCAATCGATGACATTTAAAAAAAAATATATTCAAACAATTAAATTGAATAAATAAAATATTTCAAATAATTTTTTAACGTTTTCTGGGTAGTGATGGGAAAAAATAACAGGAACAGTGATTTATAACAGTTACTACTATAGTAACAGTCAATAACAGCAGTAACTGTTATCAAATAAATAATTAATATTATGCTATTGTTATTATTATATCAATATAGATATACAAATTACATGTAAAAAATTATTTTTACCGATTTCAACACTTTAAAAATCAAAATTTTTAAAAATCCTTT
>NW_021768841.1:0-922 GCF_005508785.2 Acyrthosiphon pisum
TTAGTAATATCATAGGCTGACATACCATCTTCGCTCAGAATCGTTTTTCTTTATATTACATATATCATATTATATTAATATATCATTGAATTTAAATTTAATACCGTCCATTATATAGTGACCCACTTGTAACCTACTGTACAGCAGAGCGACATCACTTGCCCACCTTTATAAAATGTTAATTCAATATAAAGTAATTTTTGGTATTTTCGTGGTCATTTTTTAAGTCATTTGTTGATGTTTATAACATATGTTGATATTTTAAATTCTGAGTGGAACGATGAATGTATTGATTTTACAATGATGTGTGTTTTTTTTTTTTTTTTATTTTTATTTTTTTTTTTTTGTGTCTGTCATCACGTTTTAGGACAGTAAAAGTGCTTGGATTTTCTTCAACAGTACCTTTTCTGATAGGAAAGTGAATCTAGTTGGTACTTTGGGGGGGTCAAAAGTAAAATTTTTCCAATAGTTTTCAAAAGCGCCGTGAAAAACAAAAGAAAAATTAAGAAAAAACGGGAATTTTTACGCAAAATCTGTTTTCGAGAAAATCGATTTTGGTTTTTGGTGTAACTTTAAAAAAAATGACCGTAGTTATATGAAATTTTGACTGAATGTTTATCTTAGCATTTTCTATACACCATAACATTTAAAAAAATATTTTAACTTATTTTGAGCTGTTTAAGGACATTTTCATTTTCCATTTTTTTTTAGTTTTTTTTTCTAAAAATATCAATAAAATTTTATTTGTTGGATAAAAAAGCTTGAAAATTTAATAGAAGGCTCCTAGTATATTGTTTCAAAGGCAGATGAAAAATATTAAAAATCGTTATTCAAAGTTTTTTTTTATAAGCATTTAAAGTTCAAAAAATGACAAAATATGGAAAAATCACGAAAATTTGCAAATTATTTCGAGTTAGAAATT
>NW_021768842.1:0-1526 GCF_005508785.2 Acyrthosiphon pisum
GTGTCCTTTATGGGGACGACTATTCAGTGGCCCGTTATACGACCTAATATCCCTTGACGACTAGATATGTGTTTGTGTACAGGTGTTGATTTAAGAGGGACTATAAGTAAATGTACATATGTGTGTGTGTGTGTGTGTGTGTGTGTGTGTGTGTTTTACAATTGTGAGTTTGTATTTTCTTGAAGGGAGTGTGCGTAAAATCGTCCTACTACTGTATTATACCTACCTAATATAATTTGGACAGTCTATGTTATGTATGTATATATAATTGATCACTGACCTTATGCGACGGTGTTTGTAATAATTCTCTGCATCTGGTTTGTGTTTCTCCGGGGTAGTGTTCGACGGTCGGTATCACGGCGACAATATATGTATTTTGATTCGCAAGGCTTACAATATATTATGTGTGTAACGCTCCTTCCTGGAGCCTCGTAATAAGAACCCGTATTTTAACTATTGTGATTGTGACTATTGTCGTATGCTTTTGAAAATCCCTACATTCACGGCAATCGTACACAGTCGACGGCTAACCGAATGTAATTTAAGTTATGGAGCACTTAAAACTATGCTTATATATTCTAAATAAATTAATGTAATTATGATCTAATAATAACTAAATTTTAATAGAACGCTATTTCACGACAATAGTCACAAGGGTTGTATGGTAGGGGAGTAGTTAGATAGATAAATCAAAAAAAGAAACTAAGTGCATTTAGTATGTAATGAGGGATAATTAATCGTGTGGTCATACCGAATGTTGAAAATGATTCAATATACATATACGTCTGAGTTGATGTTGGTGGATACTCCTCTTGAACAGCAAAGAAAATGTATCGTGACGCTGACTGGCGTGGACGTTGTGCATCGGATGGTCTTGTAAAATAACTGTTCGGCGAGTCGATCCCGTAGGGTCCTTATATAATGTGACTTTGGTGTGATCCCTTCTTCTGGTGTATCGATGTCTGCGTTTACGCATTGATGTGTTTATGACTTTCTGTCTTCAGTGGTATGACAAAGGTGCCGCTGCTGGTAATTTATTGTGTTATGATGTCCCTACGTCTATATCGGAAATTTGTCGTCGGGGTCTTGAAGTTTATTTTGAGATATAATGGCGCCGTTGATAATTGATAGTTGGTTTTTACTAAACGGCTGGTCGGAGAGGTGTTGAATATCATTTATGTCTTGCATGTGTCGTGTGTGGTGTATGAGGGAGCGTAAGTATATGCCTAATGTGTATATATGTATATGTATACTGGACCACCCCACACTCAGTACGGTTCACCATCTATTAGTTATCCTGTGTTTTTATTTAAGTCTAAATATTACATATTAAAATTATTCGTGGGTACTTGAAACTTCTAAAGTATACTATTATATATCTATGATAGTACCACGGTTTTTTGATGATGTATAACGCGTTATAAGTACCTAATAGATATTATGATATGATTAATTTGGAATTTATTATAGGTACCTATTATAGGTCAATTTTGTTTTAATACCATAGATAAGTATATATATTATGT
>NW_021768843.1:0-1025 GCF_005508785.2 Acyrthosiphon pisum
TTCTAATTCAAAAACGAATAACTGCAGATACATGAAATTTTTATCTCGAATGTTTATATAAGCATTTCCTATACACCATACAATTTTGAAAATATTTTGACTCTTTTTGAGCTGTTTACGGACATTTTCAGTTTTACATTTTTTTAGTTTTTTTTTTTATAAATATCAATAAAGTTTTATCTGTTGGGCCAAAAAGTGTATAAATTTAATACAAATCTCCTAATATATTGTTACAATATCAGTTGAAAAATATTAAAAATACATAGGCACAATTTTTTTTTATAAGCATTTAAAGATCAAATTTTGACAAAATTTATCAAATCTTAATTTGAAAAATTATTTTGTAGTTAAAAATTTATAAAATGTTCAATTTTTGTATCTAAGAATTAAAAATTTAAAACAAGATTCCACGTAAGTAATTAATTCTGTTATCAAAAAAATCTAAAAAATACATTTACACAGTTTATTTTTATAGTCATTTTAAGTACAAATTTGGACGAAATTACATATTAAAAACCTAGGATAACTATTTTAGTTATTTTGTTGTGATTGTATAATATTATTCGTCGGTACTTGAAACTTCTAAAGTATACTATTATATATCTATGATTTTACCACGGTTTTTTGTTGATGTATAACGCGTTATAACTTATAAGTACCTAATAGATATTATGATATGATTAATTTGGAATTTATTATAGGTACCTATTATAGGTCAATTTTTTTTTAATACCATAGATAAGTATATATATGTCTAATACATAGACTGATATACCGTCTCCGCTCAGAATCGTTTTTCTTATACAGTGAATAGTGATATTATATCATTGAATTCAAATTTAATACTGTCCATTATACAGTGACCCACTTCTAACCTACTGTACAGCAGAGCGACATCCACTTACCCACCTTTTTTTTATTTGTTTTTAAAGTTTATAGTAGAAACGGGTTATTAGTCAGATCGATTGTTATAAATCCATAGTCATTTTCCCAACAATCTGACATAAAGTTTTAAAGTCATTTAA
>NW_021768844.1:0-655 GCF_005508785.2 Acyrthosiphon pisum
TGGTGGGCAAGTTAGTGAAAATAATTAACTGTGGAAAGTTAAGTTAATTCAGTTAAATTACCTTCAGTTAGGTTAAAAGTTAACAAAAAAATAAAATTTAACTAGGTAAGTTAAATGTTAAGATGGAAAATAAAATTAACTTAACTCAGTTAAAAAAAAGTTAATTTTTTTTTTAAGTCATAATATTCATAATTCATCAATTTCCCTAGTATTTCGATTTGTACGGACATTTACCAAGACGCTTAGCACTGTGCAAACATAAAACTTAAAATTATTATTATATTTCATTGTTAGCAGAAACTTATAAGTTATAGGTTAACTTATAAACTTTAAATTATACTAAACTTGTTGGAGTCTAGAGAAGATATTAATTATTATTAGTAGTATACATTTTACTGTAAGTCTTCTATCCTAGTTAGACTTATTATATTTAGACTTAGTATATTTAGTATTATATTTATTATATTGATTATATGTAGTTTATATAGTTTTATAAAATCAATGAATAATGATAATAGTATTGGCGATTGAAATCGATAAGATGTATCGGGGACGCTGTGTATCATTTATATGTTATTTTACATGTTCCCCGTTACAGATCGCACCCCCGCCGGCCTGATAGTTGATAAGCTTTCATTCGCCAATAATACCTACC
>NW_021768845.1:0-8498 GCF_005508785.2 Acyrthosiphon pisum
TTTGATAATGATTTTCATAATAAATTGATTCTACTATTTTTCTTATTACCTACCTACCTGAAATGTATTGTGTAACGAGAAATTATTTATTACACATAATATTGTGGAGTTTGGTAATTTATTATAAAGCATGATGATTCGATAGGAGATGACAATACATTTTTGAAATTTGATAATTTTATTACCTATAATATTACACACATAAACGCACATGTGGATATGTACATTGTACACAAGTCAACTGGATACTATTAACCTGAATTTAACGTTAGAAACTATAGTCATTAAGCTAGTACAAATCACCGTTTAAGAGGATGAACATAACATGCCCAAATTGTTACTATTACATTGGTTAAAAACACTATGTCGGTTGCCTAAAACGTTACGTAATTGCTAATGAGTAATTATCTCAGCGAATGTTCAGTTTCGCAAATGTTTCGATTAAACACATCTATATGGTAATATTATGCTACATAAATAAATAACAGTAAATTATTTAAAAATTTACATTAATTACGTCTATTACTTCATTGGGTGATTAAAAGGAAAATACTTTTTTAAAACTGCGTTAAGACGAATGTAAATAATAGCAATATGAACTAAATTATCTTTTAATCGTAGTTCACACATTTTATGTTTTAATCTACCTGTATGAATATGTAGAATAGATTGTGGAAACTATGTAATAATTAATTGATTTGTTTTTATTTTTTATTTTGAGTAATTTATGACAAACTTAGTTTCATTTCTTCTGTAGCAAA
Organism: Acyrthosiphon pisum; assembly: GCF_005508785.2. Classification (NCBI taxonomy): domain Eukaryota; kingdom Metazoa; phylum Arthropoda; class Insecta; order Hemiptera; family Aphididae; genus Acyrthosiphon; species Acyrthosiphon pisum. The sequence continues at coordinate 762 of NW_021768845.1, forward strand.
ATATCATTCGGTATATCTAATTGTTTTGATTGGTGTTAAATATTTAAATTTAAATTGACAGGAACCAGGGAAACATATTTAAATATAACTAAACTGTAATAAGCTTATGTATTAATTAGCGCTACAGTATTTATTTAATGGTGATCTATACCTCAATACAAAAACAATTTGGAAAATGTTACTTTTTTCGAACTAAGGTGTTCGCGACATACTTGTTGATGGCTTTTATAATACGAATTTTACGTTTTTTGAATTTTGGAGTGGAAGGATTTCCGAGTGAACTTCAAAACTAAGCTAATAATAGTTTATGATAACGTCGAGTAACAATTTTTCCAAAAAAAATGTACAAAAATGTTTGTTCTAACTAGGAAAGGGTTTGAAAACAGTTTTTAAAACGGAGTTTATGTTAATTGGATTTTTAAAAGGAAAGAACATATTTTGACATCTCAAACTGCGCTATAGTATTTATTTAAATGGCAATCTATCCCAAAAAAATTGTAACTTTACTTGGTTATTCAATTTAATTTATATTATAAAGTAACTTTCACTTTAGTAACTTTTTTCTTAGCATTACTTAATTTAATCTAGTTTTCAAAAAATGGTTAATTTTCCCTGATTTTCTGATATTAATGTATCGATCAACTATTGTTATTTAAATATAAAAACTACTGTCGTATCATTGATTTATATTACAGTAGCAAGTAATTACATGACGTGAATTTTTTATTATTTTAACAGTATTGAGTTAATATTGTATAATGGTGTAAACATACAAAGTATAGTCAATACATTATTACATCAGGAAATTATTTTTTCTAACCAATAATTGAATAGTATTATGATTATCATGACTGAATGTAAAACATGTTCTACACTGTAGGTCGTTAAAAAATAAATATAACTTATGTGGTAGACCAGATTATTTGAAACGATTATATCTAGCTGTAAATTAGTTTTATATAATTTGTATGTTTCCATTCACTATTATTTTATAACTTATAGGTACCTAGTTATTTAGTTCTCGTTTATTGTATAATATTATTGTTCCAAAGGAAAACGAATGTTTAATAAAATAATTATACTAACTAGGTATATAATATCATTATACAACTATAATATCTTTATTTGAAAAAATATAGTTTTGAATAATTTATAATAATAGTGTTCAATATATAAATGTATAGATCAGTTGTTATAGAATGTCAAAAATGTCCGATGGTTGTCTTTGGATTTTAAATTTTTATTATATCTATGGATAGGTAATACAATATGTATAATGTTTACATTACCTTCAACGAGTATATCAAGATCGTTTCCTTTAGTAAAGAAACGTGGATAAATCAATGGTTGACCCCAAATTGGATGAGTTTCGTTGAGTAATATGTATCCTCTACTTTTTGGCTTCAACAAAATCGGTCTCACGTTAATCGCTTCGTAATAAGAAACAGGAGACATACCGAATTTTGTGGCATTTGCAGGGTCGATAATCCAATCTTTCTCGTTGCCATTGTCAAATGCATAATTTATGTCCGGCAGATCCAGTGTATCTTCATATCTGCAAGTAATATTGTTCAATTAATAAAAAAAGTTAGTGTTAAAATAGTTTCCTACAGACGGACGAATAATGTGTTGCGTTTGTGTGCGCCGTATATAACAACAATATAATACAGTATGTTGTATAACATTAATAATTATTTACTGTAGTCAGCGTACTTAGTTTGAAGGAATACTCCACATTGTAATGGGCCAGTGGCCGCCAGAGGACCTTTTCTTTTTTTTTTGTACAAAACAGCGTCTTCCTTTTTCTCTTTGAGCGGCTTGTCAGTAGCTGTTTTTTTCACGCGAATTACAACACCGTCAGACGTAACGTGATCTTGTAGGTTCTTACCAACGGCTAAGTTCTTCACAACTTTAATTTTCATCTTGTCCAAGTGTTTTTTAGGCCCGATACCGGAGAGCATCAGTATTTTTGGTGAATTTAGACTGCCGGCACTCAGAATCACCTCTTTTTTTGCGAACACCGTTCTAATTTTTTTCTTGTACAAAAACTCCACCCCAATAGCGCGTTTCTTTTCGATCAATATCCTAGTAACATGCGCGTCTGTTAGAACAGTTAGGTTTTTCCGTTTTTTTCTAATCGGTCTTATGAACGCTTTGTTAGTGCTCATTCGTTCGCCATGCCTAGCTGTCGATTGTAAATGAGTTACGCCTATTTGATTTTCGGCATTTACGTCTACATAATGCAAACCGATCTCTTGCCACGCCTAAAACGATAAAATAAATTATAAAAATAATTAATTTCAACGTTAAATCTATAACGCATCCCTAGAATATTGCTTGTATAATAATAATCACTTTATAAAATTAAATTGAATAACCACCCAAAATTATTACTCGTCACATTTTATTAAACTATTTGATAAATGCTAGGTAGATAAAATTAAAATTTACAATATAGACACTATATGAATGTTAGCTAAATTTAATACATATCTAGATTCTCAGCAGAGCGATGAATGTATCAATTTTACAATTATGTAGGTATGTGTTTTTTTTCTGTTATCACTCATCGCCTTTTGGAGCGGTGAAAATGCTTAGAATTACAACTGATATCTTTTCTGGTAGAGAAGTGACTGAAGTTGGTAGTTTGGGTGGTAAAAAGGAAAAAATCCAAGTAATTTTTCAAATAACTAGAAAAAAAAACATAATTGAGAGGGGAACCGGGAATTTTTAGTAAATGAGGTTTTTGACAAAATCGCTTTTTTCGTATAATTTGGTTGTAACTCAAAAATGAATAATTATTGTAGATATTCAAAATATTCACGAATTGTTAATATTGATACTGTTTTTGAGCTATTTATAGACATTTAACATTTTCTATTTTTAAAATTTTTTTAAACGTGGATTGTTTTTGGGGTGGATACAACTTTTTTTTTAACCAATTTTTCTAACTAATTTTGCGTAACACTGCCTATCAACATAAAAAAGCAAATCATTAAAAAAAATATATAATACAATATATTATTAAAAATTATACTATAATTCTTAATTTATCGCACCATGCTACTAAATATTTTTCAAGGCACTATTGTACTCGAAAACATATTTATAATCCCTCGATTTTATTTTCTTAGCAGAAAAATATATCGAGTAGTATGCTACATTTTACATTACTAAAAATGTTCACTTGGTCAAAAAGCTTAAAAACTAATACAAGGTGCTTCATAAATATTTCTTACTGAAATAAAATAATCTAAAAATATTCAAATACAATAATTATTTTATGTAAATTTGAAATTTGAAATTGGATGAAATTAGATATTTAAACGAAGGAGAACGATTCTAGTAATTTGGTTCTAATTCAAAAATATTATTCGTGGAGTAATTGAAACATTTATGTATATGACTATATTTTACATAATATACAGGCCAAAATGTTCAAATAATTTTAGTTGGTTTTATGCTATTGCCTATCTATTCTACGAACCTATTCACTCCGTTAAGTAATTGGGTGTTGACTCAAAAGTTAATAACAATAATATATGATATAAATATATTAATTTATACTATCACAATAATTAAACATTAATTATATATTAAACGCGAAGTTTTCGGCAAAAAGTAATTCAATAACCTATACCGCGTATTACTAATGGTAAAATATAGCTATTACTTTAATAGCAATATAATTATATCATAAAATATACTTAGTTGGTACCTATATAGGCTTCGCTGAAAGTATTTTTTCGTATTCATTGAATTCAAATTTAACACATATAGGTACATTACAGTGATATACCTACTCAATGACGAGAAACACTTGACACCTATTGTACTGAAGAGTAGTTGAAAGTTACCTACCTATAATTTCCTCATTTTTTTATTTTGACAAATTTAAAAAATAATGCCTACTTATAATGCATCACGTTACATACGTATCTTTTATACCTTTATTAAAGCTACTGCCGTAGGGTCTACGTATGGAAACCATTCCACCGTAAGATATCCGCCTTTGCCATGAAACTTTTGGTTTTTTTTATAAACTTCTGGATCTTCATTATCCTCGGATTTTTTGAAATATTGAAGAACTTCTTCATACCCCCATCCTGAAAAAAATGTATTTGTAAAGTAGCTAAGTTTATATGTCACAAAAAAATTAAAGCCATATTAATTTATTTATTACTACATTAAACAAGATGTATATTACCAATAAGCCAAAAAAAAAAATCAACATTTTTTTTAGGTACCTACCTAGTGAATTGTATATTTTAACATTATGACATTTGTATTATTAATAAAATGTAATTTATAACTTTTATACTAGAAAATATTTATTTTTTTAAACCAGTAGTTAATATTTACTAGGTATATTATTTATAATTTTCTATATGTAGAGTAGTACTGCGGGAGTACTCCACAAAATGTTGTCCACAACTTCACTAATCTAAACTTTAAATGCAAATAAGTTATAAGTAATAACTAATGAACCGCTCATACGAAATTTAATTTTTCTAAATTGAAATACTCCAATATCTATTATCTATGTATAATGTACCCATATTGTATACTATTGTATATAGGTACATGTACTGTTATAATGATATTATATCCATATATTAGTACGTAAATACTTTTTTATCGTACCAAAGACTCCGCTTAGGTACATGTGTATCAGGGGGGAGGTTAAAAATAATATATGATGTTACGTATTAGTTTCAAACAGGTAAAATATTTCTTAAAGTATATTGAATATAAATTGTATGTCATGTTATATTTATACAGTCATTTGATAATGTACTTACCATCGTTTCCCATACGTTCCCATTCGTTATAATCATCCATGTTTCCTCGAGTATAAATCATATAGTTGATCGTACTTGACCCACCCATTACTTTGCCCCTAGCCCAATCACACATACCTCCTGGTCTGGACCTACACGTGTGTTCATCAGGCTGTGTTGTATAATTCCAATCGATCTTGCTCCCTAATTGTAAAGGTGCAAGACCTGGCACAGAAGAAAATTCTGGTTCCTCGATCCCGGCTTCAAGGAGTAATACCTATTGAAATGTGAAAACAACACTAGTGTTTGTGGGAATATTATATTCTAAGAATTTAGAATATCATTATATTCTAAGAATTTAGAATATCATTATATTCTAAGAATTTAGAATATCATTATATTCTAAGAATTTAGAATATCATTATATTCTAAGAATTAATAAGCAATGCGTTAAGAGAACTATAGGCTCCACCTGTCACCCTTCAAGAACAATTATGGAGACGCAACAGCCCTACGATATTTAGGGGTAATTGCATCACTGATATTTTGTGGTCCTAACTCCTAGTATAATTCTATAAAACCAAACTATAATAATATAACGCGTAGGTGCCCACGCACACTACAGAACAAGTATAAGGTTAGGTTTCAGAAATGTGTACAATTCTTCGTCCTTAAAAATCAAAGTGGGTAGTTCCTGACTCCTGTAAATGTAATAATTTAATGTAGCATAACTCAAAAGTACCTTCCAGTCTTTAATCTCCGACAATCTGTTTGCGACGACGCAGCCCGCAGATCCGGCACCTACTATCACGAAATCGTACTGATCGTCCACGGCTCTTTTTCGTCTCTTTTTCTGGAACACGGACATAAATGTTTCATCGAACAGATGTTGATAACCATCCAAAAAATGCAACTCGGTCCGAATATCCGTCGTGGCGGATTCAATTAGTACGTTTTTATCCTTCGGCGTCGGTGGTCCGTCAACGGTATACCCAAAGAGGTGCATGAGGAACCTGAGGAACACAAAGTTCTCCGTGTGGCAGGCCGACAGCGGCTTTCTGACCTGCATGCACATTTCGGTCGAGTCTTTGGGCGTAAACGGTGTGGGATAGTGTTTCGTCATAGTTTTCAGTAGTTTTGTTGATTTTTCCGACAATGATGGTCGAACGATGTGACGTTCAACTATATAGCTAGAATAACGCAATCGAGTTACATACAAAACGAAAAAAAGCAGGATAGTAATTAGTACCTAGGTATAAACACTCTGTGGTACGGTATAGGTGTCAAATGTACCTCATCATTGATTGAGTCAGTATGTCAATTAATATATTATGTGTTCAATTTGAATTCACAATACAATTTTGCTGATAATATTGCATTTACTATATAATTAATATTTAATTATTATAATTTTAAAATATTAAATTATGAGTCAGCGCAGAGCTATGAGAATAGGTTCGTGGTATAATGAATAGGAAATAGCATAAAATCAACCTAAATGTTTTGAACCTTTCATTCCTTTTACGTAAAAGTTTCAAGTCCGCTCTGATAATTATATTTAGATACAAAAAGTAACTAAAATCGTAATAATAACAACACATTAGGTATGACTTATGAGGAATTAAATTTTCAAAAATTGTAACCAAACGAAAATTATTATTGATATTTATAAAAAAAAAATGTATTGTCAAATATTTATAAATGGCTAGATAAGAGTCATTGTTTATTTTGAAAATTGAACCATGTATAGAAATCCTAATACAAACATTAAAGTGAAAATTTCAACTATTACGATTATTCATTTATGAATAATTATAACCAAATAAGAAAATCACAAATTTTGCCATAAACTGATTTTAGTTTATTCCAAACATTAAGAAAAGTACTTTTAACCCCCCCATGTACCAACTAGATTCAATTTTCTACCAAAAATATATTTAAGTTCAAAACCATTTTTATTGATACAAAAGGTGATGGCAGACAGTACAATCAGTACATTCGTTGCTCTGCTCAGAGTTTAAATTAATAATAAAAACGATATTTAGTATTAAATCCAAATTTATTAAAAGTCAATGAGTAAAATAAAACTCGTACATTCCCAGCACACATTTCGATATTATATAATTTTGTCAATTCAAAATTGTACGCCCGGCTCAAATCGTCGGTTATTTCGTTTGTTGTATAATATTCGAGAATATTCCAAATTATATTTTATTTCGTTACTGTTTTGACGTGTACAAAATATGTTTACATTGAATTGTTAAATCGCAATTTATTGTCTAAACTCTAAAGAATGTAGGTATCATCAACAACCATTGAACTGTGATCGTGTTCTTATAAACCAATATTCATCTAATGGCCAGTGGCCACCCGTGTCAAATTATATTCCTATATATTTTCCTCATTGCATAATTGGTTGTGTACCTAATAAATAGATAGAATTACAAAGAATACAACGTTTAACAGTATTTTTGCAACGTTTTTACGTTCAATTGCACATTTATACAGCAGTTTAATTTCTTCGTAGCCTACTTATTCAATAATAGGTGCATACATATATATTTTTAAACAAATATTTACATTTGAGTTATTTTTTTCATATACTTAGACATGGTGTAAAACTATTTGAAAATACGTAATTAATAGTGATAAATAATGGTGATTCTAATAGGGATTATGAAAATGTGTTTAAACGATTTAATTGGATACAATTACTGAAATATGAAATGTTTAATAATTTTTTTAATTTACCTAGAATCATGAAAAATTGTGCGATCTTGTAAATCAAAACTAAAAATTCGTAATTATCTTACAATTTTAACAGGAGTATTTTAGAGCCAAGTTATACAGAAGTAAAAAATATACTCGTATTCATCAATAAATTATGTGAATTAAATTAGAAGCTGATGAACACACCATTACCGTATTTATATTTTATTATTATAATATAATTTTG
>NW_021768846.1:0-723 GCF_005508785.2 Acyrthosiphon pisum
ACTGTAGTGATCGCCGTGCAGGACACGTTGAACACTAATACAATAATTATTTAACGACGTCGCACGTTCGTCGTTGTCTTGAGTCGTGGATGAGAAAGATAGGTGATAATTATAAACACTTTTAGACTTTTTAAAGATAACAATAATTTAACACTTTATTATTACAAATTCAAATACACAATAATTATAAGCACTGTCGTAAGCTTGTTAGACCTACGACGAGGGCTGACTTATCTTCTAAGTAATGGTAGGCGCTCTACCCGTATTTATGTGGGTTCTAACAATGACGTACTAGTGGCGTGATAGCTATATTCTAATATTACTTCCCTAGTAATGTCGAATTGCATTATTGCTGAACTAGGTAAAACAACTTGTTGTTTTCACCTCTAATCTACACTTCCTGTTATATGCCTACATTACCTATTATAAATTATACTAAATGTATGATATCTACATGATATTGTTTAATATCATATTATAGCTGTGGGTATTAATACATCCCTAATATTGGTGAATTCCATTAATGTGTGACTAGCTATAACAACTTGTTGTTTTCGCCTTTGGCCTACGTTTCCTGTTATTTAGGCTTACTTTATATTCCGTATTAATACCTACATTACTACAAATAAATTATACTGTATGTATAATTTATTTATTCTATATTATTTTATTTAAGCCAATATTATAGCTTTTGGGTTTACTACATCCCTCCCCTCTAAGATG
>NW_021768847.1:0-4229 GCF_005508785.2 Acyrthosiphon pisum
ATTTTGAATAATATATGTCGATGTATTCTACAAGCGGAGTTCTTAATATCGTATATAAGTTCACAACTATACATTTAAAAATATCATAGACGGTACGTCATAACTAATAATATTATTATTTAAAAAAAAAATGTTTTTAATAATATAATATTATATACACGCGCAGTAGATATTTACGTATAAATAATTTACCGCAATAATCGTTTATATATGCTAACGTTTGTGTACAGTAATTTTATCAAAAAACGAAACAATTATATCATATACATTTATATAATACCCAACAGGAATTATAGTTATAAAAATCACCTGGTATTAAAATTCCGAATGGATTTAAAGTTTTGTTCGAGTGGGATTAAACGGTTCACAGACATTTTATATAATATGCACGGTAAATTATATTTTATGGATTTTGCAGAGTATCGAAATGTTTAATTTTATTAAATTACGAATAAATAATGAAATCTATTAATTACATAAATAAATAACAGCATAATCTCAATTCTTCGTGAAGCCGAGTGAAACGAATAATAATATTAAAAATGAAATACATATTAATTATTATGCTTCTTCTTCTTCTTCTTCTTCTTCTTATTATTATTATTATTATTATTATGCTACCTATAACACATTTTCACTATTAATAGGTATATTCATCAGTAGAAGTATTCGTGACTTATAATTATTGTACACAAATCAATTGAATATGAACATGTTATAATGTTTATAATTTCGTGTTTATTTTTTCACAGTCTAGTTGAGTGAAAAAAAAAACAATAATCAAAATAAAACAGACGTATATATAGTTCAGTTTCAAAATTCCATAAATTATAATATACTAGCTCTAAGTGAAACTCGGGGCCCGTTGGACTCGCTGAGAGTGGGTAGCGACTATGGAGTAAGAGTCGTTTGAATTATAAAAGTCGCGACAGTTGTAAGACGAAAGTTTAGGATTTGTAATAAGGATTAGTGATATGGATTGGAGATAAGGCTTGACGTTTTGGCGGGAATTAAGATTTCCAATTTAACCTCACAATCCTTAAATCATAATAATAAGTTATTTGTTATCAACAAAAAACGTAATTTTATTTTTTAACCCTAACTAGGTATTAAAGCTAATATATCATTTCAATGAATTATAAATGTTTATACAAAATATAGCACTTACCTAACGATACATAACTTTACTGTAAAAATCTAATTATTATAATTTGGACATAGTTGTTGCCGTCACGTATCGTGGTCCGTTGTAAGTAAAAAAAAATGATGTGGCTAACGTTTTAATATATATATTGTTTTATCGACTTGATTCATAAAACATAAATAGATATATATATATATATATATATATATTACATGCCCTGTGTATTACGCCAATTTATAGGTTACCGCTTATGTTGATTTTCTTTTGCGATATTTTCTTTTCGCGTTTCCACGACAGTTATATACGTTTATATTTTTGGTGTTGAACTATTTTACGAACACATTATTTTCATTGAATAGGTTTTAATTGTTGAAAAATAAATCATTTCAGTATGATTGTTAACATACGAAAATCATTTTCGCGACTGGCTATTGAAACTTCTGCTACCCTATAACACTATAACCCTCAAACACTATACTAGGTATATAATATTATTATATACACATTTTATACGTGAATCGATTCGATCAGTAGATGGTGGTGGAGGCGGGCGGCGGCGGTGGCGATGATGATGATAACAACAGCTACTATGGCTATGGTATATATGATACAGATATACAATAATATAATATTATGTGTTATATAACGCGCAAAATCGTGGGCAGCGATAAAATAAATAAATAAAATACGATATTACATAATATTAATCGGGGAGGAGGAAAAAATAAAATATAAAAGAACGTACATGTACAATAAAATGTTTTTTATGTGTATACGATATTTGCAACGGAATTTATATTGCGGTTTACGCCTAAGTATTTATATTTATGGGATATATGGAGACATTCCCGCGAAATGCGCGCGCGTTAGACGAGCAAAATTTTCGGCAATTATCACGTACGTCGGCCGATAAAATCTGACGTTCAACGGTCCTTACAAGTGGCATTAAACAGTGTATGTATATGTATACGATTATGGATTCAGTAGATATCCACGTACAAGAGATAGTGCTTTCGCGCTATATGTATATGTAATAAGGCGCATATAATAATAATATATTCGCGATGACCCTTCGGGTTGAAAATTACTACTCGGCGGCGGCGGCGCCCGCGAGTATGACCCCCCCCCCCCCCCGGCTTAGGGTGGGATTCGCGCGGGTGAGGTGCAAGACTCGTTTTACGTACCCTACGTGTTTTTCCTTCCAAATGTTTACGTTGGTGTATTATATTATTATTATATTTCGGGTATATATAAATATGTACGGTACAATAATAATATATTCTGGTCCGCCGGAAAAGTCTCTCGAGACAAGTCGTAAACCGACTATATGGTTGTTTCCGTCGCGTTGTTTTGTTTTTCGTTTCGTCGTCGCGGCCGCATTCCGAATGCATAGTTAATACGGGTAGGTACGTCGCTAGAAAATCGTTCGACTCTTTTGTCGATGTTAACGTTTTTGCAGATGTGTAATATGTACAATTATTTATAATGGGCGCAGTTTCGTCGGGTACATGGGTCATATTAATGTATATCCTACCCGTTATAGTATGCTGATCGCACAGCACGATTGTTTGGCACGCGTTTGGCGAGTTTATAATATATATAACTAACATAATAATGATGGTTTCAATATAGGTAGTCTCGATTTTTCGGCGAACAAATAAAAATAATACTAGTGATAAACAACGGGAAGATACTCTGCACCGATCCTCTTTTGGCCTTTGAGGGTTCTATATATTATATATATATTTACAGTGGAGGGGTGTGTGAAAAAAGGTGATTCCTCAGCATTATATATTATTATTATTATATCGCGAAGAATCGTCGTCGCTTTCGACACGTAGAGAGATAAAACCTTGTGTGCGTGCATTGCACGTGTGTGTGTGTGACAATGACGTTTGCTCGTACTTTTAACGATCTCCACTCGGATGACACCCTACGACGCGACCGCTGGCAAAGGCGATACTTATAATGTGCAAGGGCAAAAAAAAAAGAAGCGCATTAAATGTGTATATACGCGTTACGCCATTATAAAGGTGTCTGGACCGCACCCGCCGACCGACGGGGACTTAATACTTGTATTATATATAAATGAGTCTGCAATGAGTGTGTGTGTGTGTACATCATCAACAGAGTTTCGCTTAACCCTCCACGGAGAAACGACCTATGTAGTATTGCACTTAGACCTAACTTTAGGGAATTTTTTTTAGTTTTAATTTTTTCACCATGATTAATTGTTTTAGTACATTCCGTTGGACTTGAGTACATATTATAGTGACATTCCCGAAAACTAAACGACTTCGCGAGGTACAATACTGCTATTATTATAATAAATTATAACCGTTCCCTGCTTTTGTATAGATTTTGACCCGATCGATTGCAGGATTCACAATGGTGTGTGTTTTTATGAGTGTTTTTTTATTTAACACTTTAAGAGACAGTAAAAAAGCTACAAAAGTTTCATAAAGCACCTTTCTGGATTGGAAATTGAACACAAATCGGTACGTTAAGGAAGTAATGTTCCGCATTATTCTCTCGTACTTTTCGATAAAATCATCAAAGACGAAATACCCACCGAATATATTGTTATTATACCGCTTCGACCGAATCCAACCAGTTAGTATACAGGTATCTTGATAATATGTAGGATTAAGAACAGAAGACTTTATTTGAAAAAATAACCATTTTATTGCGAAATAATGTGCTGTACAATTATGTTGCTCCTCTGATATTATTTAAATCCACAATATTAACCTGGATTTCGATGTGTATTTCCTATCGAATTTTTCGATTTTTGTATAAGATTCGTCGAAGCTGAATAATGTATAACGTTCGTACGACAACATTATATTTGGAGAAAACAATTTAAAACACAGAACTATTCATTTGATGTAAATTGTAAACCTAAATATATATATATATATGTGTGGTGACTGTATAAATGTATAATATAGTAGCTATTTCCACTCACACCCTCCACGCATCGTCTTTTTCGTTTATTTTACGTTTTCAAAAAGTACGTTTCCCCATGCCAGAAACAATAAAAAAAAATTTAACAAAATTAAAAAAATGTATTTACTATTACAGC
>NW_021768847.1:5841-8908 GCF_005508785.2 Acyrthosiphon pisum
TACTTTATATACAGTAGTAAATTTATTTTGCTAAATTCGACAAATTTCGCTCGACCGTTCTATCGTACTTGCCGTGAAAAAAACGCAACATGTTTTAGAAATGTATTGGACATTATAACAGTTAACGTAATTTTAACGAGTTATGAGAGAAAAAAAGTAATATGCAATTTATTATATATACCTACGTCCATATAATATAATATATGACGTTATGTAGGTGTTATTCCTTCTTTCCTCATTTTCAAATCGCTCTTGCGCGTCCAAATATTAAAAAGTAATTTACGTACACAATATAAAATTGATAATAATCTTTTTTTTATCGCTTTTACATTATTTTCTACTCGACGGTAGGTTGCACTTCGATTTGAGGGTTTTCGCTTACATAATTTAACTGGAGGAAACAGATATTATATGTCACATGTATTTCAGTGAGATAATTTTTTTTTACACCAATATGGTGTTAAAAACCCACTCGGTGAATTGGCTGCCGTAATAAATCATTTCTTAATGGTTTACACAATTATTGCAGCGCATGATTTTCTTACCATCCATATTATTACTATCGCTTTCAGAATTTCCGAAAAAGCAATATATATACATATATACTATTATCAAATATAATTATCTATGTATCATATTGTCTTGGATGCGCAAAATAAACACTGTATAGCCACTATATACTTCGAAATGCGAATACATTATAACTTATATTCAGCTTATTACTATCTCAATTTTTGTTATCTCGAAAATTATATAAACCTGTGCGAATTCCCGGAGATACAGTGTCGGTTTGAAATAAAAACCGTACTCGAAAAAGCAATAATGTCGTCTGCGTCGCTAGAAATAAAATATCTATCGACTAGTGTGTATTTTGAGGGTGCGATGAATTCTCCGAGAAATTAATTAAAAGTTTATTCGGACGGAATTTAATTTCGGTTTCGCGCATTAGATATATTTATATAATATGTACTGTCTGTCCGTTTCGAAAACTTTTTCTTGTCAATTTTGAAGTTTGCAGGATAAACAAGACAGTGGTTATTGCATATAATTATGATCATGGCGTATATAATGTTATAATCATGTTCTCACTGTGTCATCTTTTATCAAAGAGTATCACCGAAATTAACCTCCGTCGATTGGACACTTGATGCGAAAATCATGACATAATATTATTATAGTTGACCACACATATATGAAGCGTATCGTAATTAAGTAAACAACAACTAACGATCCTATCGGTTGGTAATTAGATAAGTATATAAGTAAGAGATGGTATTTTGAGCAAATTTTAGTTCTTGTAATTTATTAGATCAATAGGTACTACCTATTATACTGGCTACTACCTACATTTAAGAGCGTATCATATATGTAATATACACGCAAATATTAAATAAAACAATGTGTAATTTGCACATATTTAAGTATTAATTTTGGTACCTATATTTAGTAATTACTAATTTCCGCAACAACCGTAAATTAAAGGGAATATGTATCTACTCCACACCACTTTCAATTTAAAATTTTAAAATTTAACAAATAAATTTACCGTACTTGCATCAGTTATATAACTTTATATGCTTATAGCACATAAAACGTGAATAAATATTATGGAATATTAATAACATGAACAATCGGACAATGAATAATAATATTCCTATTTTTATAATCAATTTTATTTTAAACTGAAATATCACTATTATTGCTCACAAAGTAGTTACGTAAACCTACAATTACAATTACTCAATGTATACGTTATATATTTTTTTTATATATGTATTAAAACATACTTCACTGATAAATGATATATAAAATACACGTTAAAAAGTTTAAAAAAAATTATTATTAGGTAACTATATTAAAGTTGTAAAAATTAAAATTTTTATAAAATGAAAAATGGCGCAAATTATAATTTTTGTAGTCACAACATTTAGCAGATACTAGAATGCCTTTTATCTAATTTTATACTAATTACATTTCTTTTTTATCTATATAGGTACATAACAATAATTACACGAATCAAAATATATAAAATATATCATTTTATTATTATAATCAGTATCAAGTTAGATATATTCTGGGGCAGAAGTCAATTTTTTCGGCCCAGGAAATATAAATCAAACCGGACAATGGACCGCAAATGTAATTTTTTCATGTCCCCCAAAAAAGGCACTAGTTTCCTTAAAATTTTCAATTTCAATATTTATTTGGAATATAATATAACTTGGCCCTTGGGTTGGTCAGATAAGATTGACCCGTTCCAACTTGAACTTGAAGTTTGGATATTATATAATACATTTTCCAATATTTACACAAAATATCTTTAAATATTTTGTAACCAATAGAAATGCTAACATTTTGTATATTATTTAAAAGTTAATTTAATTTTCTAAACCTTTTATGGATCTAAATCTCTTGTATTATATCTATATTATCTTAACTGTATAAAAGCACAATTGTATCCTCAATCATTAATTATACCTATGTCATATACCTATATTATATAATAATATCGGTATATACTATAGTAATATATATATATATATATAATCATATATGATTTTATAACATTCGAATGTTAGATATAAGATCTAATATTAGATCTAATATATTTTTTTTTACCAACCCACTTGCAGTACCTGTTGCATTAATAAATATATTTTCTTGTACAAAGATCTCCAAAAATTTGTAATAATTCTATTTCTATATGTATATCTTCATAATAAAGCAAGGACAACCCATCGGGAAAATTCTCGATTTCGTGATAGACTAACCCGCCCCTGCTCACTGCTCGGAGCTCGAGTTATGAAAACGACCGATGCATGCATAATAATGGAATATCAGATAGCAAATGAGCTAGATTTTTTATATCGAATTATAATGTATATAGAAGCCAACGTGAGTTATCTCGGTATATGGTAGCTGGGTAGCATGCAGGTTTACCGGTGATGTAGTGGTTAAAATATAATATATTGATAACGATTTGCCTCGGTCGGCCGCCATTCCGATCACAGAGACGAATACTCACGCACTATATATAAGACGTGTACCATGATGCCATCCTTCAGTC
>NW_021768848.1:0-997 GCF_005508785.2 Acyrthosiphon pisum
TTTATTGAAAAGTCATTACTCCATGAACCTGTTTTTGTAGCGTGTAATACTCTAGAGGTAATTGGATCTCTTTACGTTTCAATTTTAATTTTGTGCCAATCTAGCGGAAATGGTGACTGTTCGTGAATAAAATTGATGTGAGCGTCATCATATTCATTAATATTATTGTTGCATTGGTTTGTTTTAATGCGTGATAAAAAGTCAGCAGTATTTCCTTCTGATTTAATATACTTAATTTCAAAATCGAATGAAGAAAGAACGTATGCCCAACGTTGTAAGCGATTTGCCGCATAAATTGGTATTCCTTTTTTTTCTCCAAATATGTGGATTAACGGTTTGTGATCAGTAACTAATGTAAATTTTCTACCGTATAAATAATCTTAAAATTTTTGAACACCAAAAATTATGGCTAGACCTTCTTTTTCGATTTGTGGAAATTTGCATTCACTGTTTGACAATACTCGTGATGCATATGCAATTGGTCTTTCTGAGTGGTCAGGATAAGTGTGCGATATGATTGCACCTAGTGCGTATGACGAAGAATCGACCGTGAGTTTTATGGGAAGTTTTTGGTCATAATGTGCTAACACAGGACTTGAGATAAGCATTTTTTTATGTTATTATATGCTTGATCACATTCTGGTGACCATAGCCATTTTTTTTTCTTGTCTTAGTAATGAGTATAACGGTTTAAGAATGTCTGCTGCTCTTGGAACAAATTTAATGTAATATGTTACTAAACCTAAAAATGATTTTAACATAGTTTTATTTTCTGGAACCAGGGCCGATTGTATTGCATTTATGTGTTTAGTTAAGGTGTGCAAGCCATGCTCATCGATTTTATGACCTAAATATTCAATTGAATTTTTGAGAAAACTACATTTGTTTTGTTTAACCCTTAAACCAACTTCGGATAAAACGTTAAGTAATTTTTTTAATCTATTGTTGTGTTACATTCTACCGTTTTTCCCGCAACTATTATGTCATCTTGAAATAT
>NW_021768849.1:0-694 GCF_005508785.2 Acyrthosiphon pisum
AATAATTCACTAAAACACCATAACAATTTTTTCCTATGAACTAATATTTAATAAATAAGTTTTAACTTTTTTTTGGTTTTCGGGTTATTTTAGGAGCGTATACCCGTAAAATGAGATTTTACTTTGGGTATCCACTGAAAATCGAAAATCTGCTGACGAGTATATGCAGTATAGTTGTATACCCGCGTCTCCGTACCAATACACCCCTGATTATTAATATAATATATGTCAACACACTTGTGTAAAATTAATTAATGCAGCTTGTGGAAATTCTAGATATTTTGTTCAGGTATACTTAAGGTTTTTTTTAACCAGTGTAAAATCTCATGAGTCGGTATAGCTGACCAAGAAACGCTGACCTATGTAATGAATTTCACATTTTTTAATATAAAAATATGATTCTATGGTTTAAAAGGTAACGATTCGGGTTTAAATTTTAAAATTCGATCTTTAAATGCTTATAAAAAAAAATTGTACCTATGTATTTTTAATATTTTTCAACTGCTATTGTGGGGGAGACTGGCTTAATATGACATAGGTACCTACCACTTTTTAATTTAAAAAAAAGGTGAGTAAGTGGATTTCGCTCTGCTGTACAGTAGGTTACAAGTGGGTCACTGTATAATAGGATAGTATTAAATTTGAATTCAATGATATAATATCATTGTATAAGAAAAACGATTCTGAGCAGAGA
>NW_021768850.1:0-508 GCF_005508785.2 Acyrthosiphon pisum
GGTTTATTATAAACACTCATGCATGAAAAATAGTTAGCAGAGAATTCAAAAATATAGTATACCATATCACCATAAAGATATGTTTTTATTTTCCGATATTTATGCCACGAACGACTAGTGGCGTATAGTACCTATATCAAAGCAGACAAATTACCACGGCTAGAACATTTAGAAAACAGATATAGATACCTACTTAAAACTTAAAAGTAGTATCATATTGAGAAATACAGAAAATAAGTAAACTTAACTTTACAAAAAAAAAGGTCAAGGGGGGGAATTGTTTAAAAACATTTTTAGTAAAGATTTGTTTTAATTTTAATATAATACATGACAAACATAATAATTAATTTTTGGAAAATATTAATATCTAAACATTAAACAATCACATTATTACAGGTATTTTAGGTTTTAGTTGAGTAGAATAGCAAGAATAGGGTTAAGTTAGAACTTAAGAAGATGATACACTTCAATCATCTTGAGAATGCTAATAAATAATAATCTTCTGTTT
>NW_021768851.1:0-1761 GCF_005508785.2 Acyrthosiphon pisum
CCGTAAACAGCTAAAAACAAATCAAAATATTTTGAAAAATTTATCATGTATAGAAAATGGAAATATAAACAACCAATGAAAATTTCATATATCTACAGTCATTCGTTTTAAAGTTACACCAAAAACCAAAATCAATTTTCTCGAAAACAGACTTTGCGTAAAAATTCCCGTTTTTCCTTAATTTTTCTTTTGTTTTTCACGGTGCTTTTGAAAACTATTGGAAAAATTTTACTTTTGACCCCCCAAAGTACCTAGATTCACTTTCCTATCAGAAAAGGTACTGTTGAAGAAAATCCAAGCACTTTTACTGTCCTAAAAGGTGATGACAAACACAAAAAAAAAAAATAAAAATAAAAAAATAAAAAAATTAACACACATCATTGTAAAGTCAATACATTCATCGTTCCACTCAGAATCTAAAAAATTAAAACTGACAATGTCCTTAAAGAGCTCAAAATAAGTCAAAATATTATGGTGTATAGAAAATGCTAATATGTATAAACATTCAGTCAAAATGTCATGTATCTACGGTCATTTTTTTAAAGTTACACCAAAAACCAAATTCAATTTTGTGAAAAATCGATTTTGCGTAAAAATTCCCGTTTTTCCTTAATTTTTCTTTGGTTTTTCTTGGTGCTTTTGAAAATTACTGGGAATTTTAAGTTTTGACCTCCCCAATGCACCAACAATATTCACTTTCCAATCGAACAAGATACTGAAGTTGAAAATCGAAGCATTATTTCGACTACTTATCGTGTACACAGACACAAAAAAAAATTAAAAAAAAAAAAAACACACATCATTGTAAAATCAATACATTCATCGTTCCACTCAGAATCTAAAATTAATTATTTAGAAATCACTTGTTAATTCAATTGACTGGTAGTCTTCAATCAATGACAGCGATCGAGTATAGTCTATAGGCGTATAGTATATTGAATTAGTTTACGAAAAATAATAATTGTATCATTAGATACCTTACTACCTATATGGCTACAATGAAATGGACCTGTTCAGACTAGGTATTCAAAAATATTCAGTTACTTGTACATAATAGAATGGTAATAATTTCAGTTGGAATAAAATGTAAAAAAATAAAACAAGTATATACTTATTTGATCATAATTGGATGGTAGGTGGTAGATAATATATTTTATAGATATATAGAAAATGTCGCTGGGGCTCACCCAAATTATATGTGGTACACGCCACTGCCTGTTTTTACCCTTAATCTACGGTTTCCTAGAATTGTGATAGCGTGGGCTCAGAACCAAAAGGTGCTATCTCAAAATATCAAATTGTTCAGGAGAGCCATTTTAAACTATTTTCCACTTGAAACTGTATTATCTTTTTTCGTAATGAATGGTTTTTAATGATTGGCACATTTAAAAATTCACAAAGTTGTTCTGCGTTAACAATGGTCATTTGTTTTTTTTTAAAATCAAAACGCACCGTAAAAAAAAAATTTTAAAAAAAATTTTAAATATGTCTGGTAAGAACCAAAAAGTTCTTCAGATAGAACCTTTTGGTTGTTAATATAATTTTAGATTCTGAGTGGAACGATGTATGTATTGATTTTACAATGATGTGTTTTTTTTTGTTTTTTAATTTTTTAATTTTTTAATTTTTTTTTTGTGTCTGTGTACATGATAAGTAGTCGAAATAATGCTTCGATTTTCAACTTCAGTATCTTGTTCGATTGGAAAGTGAATATCGTTGGTGCAATGGGGAAGTCAAAATTTAAAATTCCCAGTAATTTTC
>NW_021768852.1:0-785 GCF_005508785.2 Acyrthosiphon pisum
TTGTTATGACTAAACATATTTTAAACTGCGCTCCTATTGTTTTAATTAATATCTGTTTGACAAATATGCTTACAATATAGTTTATTAAACAATTGACATTAAATATACAACTGTACTTTTTGGTTTGATTATTACTTTATTACATTTGTACTTAAGTAACCGAAAGCCCTGTGCTTTAACAACAGTTCCAGTTATTATTCATTATACTTAACGAAGCATAAAGTTGTATACTTAAATAAGTTTTATTACATTTCAAGTTTTCAACTTTTCGCTGTAGGCGTATGTCCGTTCGGGAATTGACTTTCTCCCGAGATGACTGATAGCTAGACACTCAAACTAAGAATCCGTATTTCCGATTTTAACATACACACTCAAGAACCGGACATACACGCCCGGGGGGTCTGCGATCCGACGTAGTCGGATTGCCTACCTGACTAGCTACTTGCATACGAGTGACTTACACTCCCACTGCATCCAATCCGCCACAGACGAATTATCCGTTCGGGAATCGACTTTCACCCAAGATGACTGATAGCTAGACACTCACACTCAGAATCCGAATTTCCGATTTCAACATACACACTCAAGAACCGGACATACACGCCCGGGGGGTCTGCGATCCGACGTAGTCGGATTGCCTACCTGACTAGCTACTTGCATACGAGTGACTTACACTCCCACTGCATCCGATCCGCCGCAAGCGGATTATCCGTTCGGGAATCGACTTTCACCCAAGATGACTGATAGCTAGACACTCAAACTCAGAATCCGAATTTCCGATTTCA
>NW_021768853.1:0-1459 GCF_005508785.2 Acyrthosiphon pisum
CATTACTTAATCATAAATGTCGAATTAATCAAAATGTTTTAAATGTCATAATCTGAATAATAAACATGTATACATTTATTATTTATTATATTATTCGTTTACAATTTATTTTTGTTATTATTTCTGTTTTTTTACATACTTAATTATAATTTATTAAAAAAAATTGTTTTATGTTTAATATTTTTTTTATTTATAAAAGTAATAATAAAATTTAAAAATTTAAAATTCTTTGAATATTAATTATGTAATCTAATAGTAGGATTCAATACGATGTTTAGAGTGAATGCAGTGATATACACAGGGGTTCTGACCCCTGAAATTTCTTTTTTCTATAAAAAAATCTTATTTACCACCATTTTGGTAGGTACACACAAATCAATTGATGGTAATTTTTAATAGATATAAAATAAATTTTTGAATATGACAAAAACGTCAATAATCATAGTCACAATTTTTTTTATAAGCGTTTAAAGTTCAAATATTGACAAAATACGAAAAGAAATTCATAAAAATTTTTTTTTTTAAATCTAAGATTTGAAAATGTAATACAAGATTCCACATAAATTTGTCTACGTTAATCAAAAAAAAAATGTCTACATGAAAGTCAAATTAAATTTTTATGAGCGTTTGAAATCACATTTTTACAACATTTGATATTAACTCGATTTCTCATGTAACGATTTCTTTATTTTGTTGTAATTAAAAAACGAATGACTGTAGATACTTGAAAATATTACTGAATGTTTATTAGCTTTTTCTATACACCATACGATTTTAAAAATAATTTGACTCTTTTTGACCTGTTTGACATTGTCAGTTTTCAATATTGTTTTAGTTTTAGATTCTGAGTGGAACGATGAATGTATTGATTTTACAATGATGTGTGTTTTTTTATTTTTTTTTTATTTTTTTTGTGTCTGTGTACACGATAAGTAGTCGAAATAATGCTACGATTTTCAACTTCAGTATCTTGTTCGATCAGAAAGTGAATATCGTTGGTGCATTGGGGAGGTCAAAATTTAAATTTCCCAGTAGTTTTCAAAAGCGCCGGGAAAAACAAAAGAAAAATTAAGGAAAAACGGGAATTTTTACGCAAAATCTGTTTTCGAGAAAATCGATTTTGGTTTTTGGTGTAACTTTAAAAAAAATGACCGTGGATGCATGAAATTTTGACTGAATGTTTACATTTCCATTTTCTATACACGATAAAATTTTCAAAATATTTTGACTTATTTTGAGCTCTTTACGGACATTGTCAGTTTTCATTTTTTTTTAGTTTTTTTTCTAAAAATATCAATAAAATTTTATTTGTTGGATAAAAAAGCTTGAAAATTTAATAGAAGCTCCTAGTATATTGTTTCAAAGGCAAATGAAAAATATTAAAAATCGTTAGTCACAGTTTTTTTTATAAGCATTTAAAGTTCAAAAAATGACAAAATATGGAAAAATCACGAAAATT
>NW_021768854.1:0-825 GCF_005508785.2 Acyrthosiphon pisum
AAATATTATTATTGGTTCCCTATTGTCTATGTGCAAGTATCTTTGCAGGTAAACAGTTGTCAAGGTTGACACCCCCTAATGGTTAATACTTCCATACAATTGGTCCAACAATGGTGCGGTCAAGCTTGGCTTATCCCTGAATACCCTTTTGATACTTTGCACGACCTTGCTTAGATCACGGCGCCGGAACCTCCTTAGCTTATTGTCCTGTGTCAACACAAGAGGGCTCCCTTCCAGTTTTTCTGGTTTATATTTGTTTAAGCTGTTTGATATGGCGCCGGATACTAATAATATTTCGGTTTTGTTCATCATAGTGAACTCGAAATCCACTATGAAGAAACGGATCTGTGAACTAGAAATAAAACACTCATAACATTATAATTATTTAAATTCTTTATATATGTATATTATTATTATTATATATATTTTTTCCTGTTTGTTTTTTTTTTTATTCTTCGAATAAGTGATTAACCGAAATAATCCGTCGAGCAATAACATCTTGTAGTATCTCCCCCACTTCTACACACACCGATCTCTCTGCGTTCGGTTGATTTATTACCGCGTGTATAAACGCCGTAACAGGTATCATTGCCCTGTTTAATACGTAAGGGTTCAACGGCATACTCATTTTTCTGTTCGCTTCTCTGACATGTAGTTTAAAACATCCTACACAAATTCTATTCCGTCTTATATATTGGTGGTGAGGGCCGTTTAATAATTCATCTCTAAGTTTTTCAAAGAAATCAATTGCTTGTAGTGTTAGTGGGTACTCCGCCGACAGTGGTGTTTGATTGCTCATGGTGTATTATACGGGTTTATATATTT
>NW_021768855.1:0-1031 GCF_005508785.2 Acyrthosiphon pisum
CAATTTTAAAACGGCTTAATAATATAAGATACATTTTAAAAACCACAATAATACAAGAATTACTTTTGAGTAAATTAATATTTACAGTCATACTACCTACGTAAAGTCAGTGGGGTATTAAACTATTTTTAGGTGAAAATGTGATCAAGTATAAGAATTTATAAAATAAACATAATACTATGGTGTAAATCTGAAATATCCACAGTTATTCGTTTTTGAATTACAGCAAATTAAGAAAATCGTTACATTAATGATTTTATTGCATTAACCATATACTTTCTTGTCCTATGCAGTGAGTGGTCCAAATATTGATAACATTTAACATCATGCATTGTTACCCAAAAATAAAAATCAATCCTAAATAAATCGAAAAAAAAATTGTAAAACATAAAATATTTATAAATAGCACAAAAAGAGTCGATATATTACAAATAATTGTTCGTGCTTAATAAACTCTAATAATATGAAAATTCAATGAGATTCTTAAGTTTATGTAATTATTACATTTTGAGCTACAGCAAAAAAAATTCGCCTTTTTTGAAAACTTGATTATAACAAACTACCTACTGTTATTTCTTAATTTTGAATGTTTTTCTCGTTTATTATGAAAAGTAGGTACTGGGTATTTTTTTACTCTCACCCACCTAAAGTTAGTAACTAGATCCAATATTGATGTTTAATTTTTTTGAGGGATCACGTCTGTATAAACTTTGAATTTCTTCTTCTTCTTCTTCTCCTCGTCTCCGGGATAAAATATATTCTAGGAACTAACTTTGAACTGGGTTATGGGGTAATGTTATCGTTGAAAGATATTAAATTAAAGTGTTCAGGTGAGACTGTAATTATATATAAAGTTGTTATATACATATATAAATATTAAATATAGGTTATTTTGATCTATATTGAAATTTAGATTAATATTGTGTTGAAAGTGAAGCTCGATAGACTAACCATTTTAGTATTAATATAAATGAATAACACACGACAATATGATTATGTATCAGTATATTATGTAAAAACAAATATACATG
>NW_021768856.1:0-3760 GCF_005508785.2 Acyrthosiphon pisum
ACTGAAAAATGTAAAATATATATAATATAAAATACTTAGGTATATCGGCGCTTATATTAATTGTTGGCAGGCCTAAGAAGATGTTTTAAAAAAGTGGTGCAAATGAAAACCCAGCACACCCCCCTCAAATGACGCCTCTGGGTT
The DNA here is from genome assembly GCF_005508785.2 of Acyrthosiphon pisum. Classification (NCBI taxonomy): domain Eukaryota; kingdom Metazoa; phylum Arthropoda; class Insecta; order Hemiptera; family Aphididae; genus Acyrthosiphon; species Acyrthosiphon pisum. The sequence continues at coordinate 145 of NW_021768856.1, forward strand.
CATTACAGTCACGCAATCACATTATTTTGCAAAGTTTGTGAATCAAAGATTAATTTCGAAAAAAAGTTTGACGAAAACCAACAAATTTGAGCTGAAAAACACGTTAAAAGTGCCAAACGACAAAAAGATCAAGTCCAAAAGGAATCACAACAACTTTTAACGAATCAACCTACCAAATTAGATTTAATATAATCAATATAAATATAAAATTATTTATTTATTGATTTAAATGATAAATCGTTATAAACGCTGACAAATAAAATTCAAAAACCTGGAAAATTCAAGAAACAAGTTTACAATTATTTGATTTGTATAAACATTTTTAATGTTACACTAACTGTAATTAATAATTATTTATAAAATAATGAAGAATAATAAATTTACTAAATCAATATTTTTAAATTTTTTATGCATGTTCTACGGTCTTTGAGTGCATATTTTAGCGCTTATATTATTGTGTTTTTAAATGCTATACGCCCCGAACCCTGGTTATAACTAATAATAATTATATAAATTAATGTTATTACAATTGTGGTACCTACCTGTTAATAAAAATGTAGATGAATATAAACTTTCTGAATATTTCAATTCAATGTTTTTATGTTTATGAATGCATTTTAGTAAGTACCTATTTAATATACTATTCCCAAACAAATTATGATACCTACTTAGATACCTATTCATTAAAATATTTCATGATTAATGCGTTGACCTATTTACGGAATTTAAAAAATAATATTTGAGTAAACTGGATTTAAAAACATTCCAAAAAAACAGTAAAAATATTTAAAACACTAATATAATCGATGCAATGTTTTGAAAATTTTGCCATAATTCCATTTTTTGTTGTTTGGGCTTACTTATCATACATAAATAATTAAAATGTTTTTGTTATTATGATTATTTGAATATAATATTGTAGACTTTATATTAATTTGTCAAGTTATGTCATACAACTATACAAGTTACCAAGTTCATGAATGTATGTTATTTAAATAAGTAAAACGTTTCGTTAATATAAATTCAAAAAAGGTGGTAAGTACTCCAATACACTGTATGTACAAGTTTTAATAACTAAGTTAAAAGTTAGTTCTAATTAAGAACGTGATAAATATTTTTTCTATTTAATTATTGTGCTATGGTATAAAATACATACAGTGCTTGATTTAAGGGGGGCGTGGAGGGCCGGGGTCCTCTTGTTTTGTAGAAAATATGTGTGCGTACGTCTGTGTGTATCCTAGTGTAGTCAGTAGGCACTATATTGTCTTTGTTTTTAGTTGTTTACGTCTGAAACAACCAGGGTTCCATACAGCTATTATATCACCGCGACGCTCTTCACCGACGCCGTATTTCCTACAGAGCACATTTAATACAAGGCTCTTACTATATTGTTACAATGACTTTGGAAAAATATTAAAAATCCTTAGTCACAGTTTTTTTTATTAGCGTTTAAAGTTCAAAAATTGACAAAATATGTAAAAATCACGAAAATTATCAAATTATTTTGAGTTAAGTATTCGTAAAAATTTTTCTTCTTAAATCTAAGATTTGAAAACGTAATACAAGATTCCTTATAAGATTATCTACCTTTATCAACAAAAAAAAATGTCTATAAGAAACTCGAATTAAATTTTTATGGGCGTTTCAAATTCAAATTTTTACAACATTGGATATTCACTCGATTTCTCATGTAGCGATTTTCTTATTTTGTTGTAATTAAAAAACGAATAACTGTAGATACATGAACATTTCACTGAATGTTTATTTTATCAATTCTTATACTTGATAAAATTTTCAAAATATTTTTACTAGTTTTGAGTTGTTTATGGACAATTTCATATTTCAATTTTTTTATTTTTTTTTTTTATGAATATCAATAAAGTTCTATCTGTTAGGTCACTTGAAAATGGGGTGGGTGTGGGTGGTATTTTTTGTTAAGAATTTTACAAGTTACTAAAATTAAATTTGTAAATGTTATTTTACTACGTTCTTTTAGTTTTGGGTGGGTGGTGGGTGTAAAAAAATTAACTTTACCCCACATAGAAAAAGGGATCTGCACGCCACTGGTTGGGCCAACAAGTTAAAAAATTTAATACAAGGCTCCTGATATATTATTACTATAGCAGTTGAAAAATATTAAAAATACATACGCACAATTTTTTTTCATATACCATAGATAAGTAGGTATATAATATTATGTCTTATACCTAGACACTGTTATACCGTCTCCGCTCAGAATCGTTTTTCTTATACAGTGATATTATATCATTGAATTCAAATTTAATACCACCTATTATACAGTGACCCACTTGTAACCTACTATACAGCAGAGCGACATCCACTTGCCCACCTTTTTTAAATTGTTTGGTTACAGCATAAGCTACTTATGTGAAACTTTGTTTTAACTTTTCATTCATTTGTTATACAAATTGAATATTTTATAAATTTTTAACTAAAGAATGATTTTTAAATTTTAAATTTTAAATTTGGTAAATATAAATATAAATCTAAATATCATTTATTAAATAGCAAATATACAAAATCTAAACTTCTAGTCACATTTTCGCTTTTTATACTAAATAATCAATAATTTATTTATCACATTGATTACTTATATATCTACTATTATGAAAAAATTTTTAAGTTAAGAATAAAGTATAATATTTTGTTATTATAATTGTATTTTTGTTGTAAAAAAATTGTTGCCCCCCACCCCCCAGATTTTTGTTCTGGAGTGTGGATCCGTGCCTATTAATAATATCATCAAATATACTTAGTAATATACTAATATCATAGGCTGAATGACTGTCTTAGCTCAGAATCGTTTTTCTTATACAAAAATATCATATCATTGAATTCAAATTTAACACTATCCATTACAGTGACTCATTTGTTACCTACTGTACAGCATAGCGACATGTCTACAAGAAAGTCAAATTAAATTTTTATGAACGTTTGAAATTAATATTTTTATAACATTTGATATTCACTCGAATTCTCATGTAACGATTTCCTAATTTAGTTGAAATCAAAAAACGAATGACTGTAGGTACTTGAAAATTTCACTGAATGTTTAAATTAGCCTTTTCTTTACACCATACAATTAAAATACAACCATACAATATATATACTTAGTAATATCATACGTTTTCGGACCATCTTCGCTCAAAATCGTTTTTCTTATATAATGATATTATTATATCATTGAGTTCAAATTTAACACCATCCATTACAGTGACCCACTTGTAACCTAGCTACTGTACAGCAGAGCAACATCTACTTACCGGGAACCTTTTTTTTGTTGCCCTCTTCAAAGGGTGGCGCGCCCCTTTCACTGTTTTCGCTTATAACTCGTTAGCTTTTCAAGTTAGAATAAAAATACCTATGACCCAAATTAAAGACCATCAAATTTACCATAGATTTAATTTACTTTTTGTATATATATATAGCGATAAGTATAAAATTAAAAAAAAATATATTAAAAAAAAAAAATAATTTATCTTTTTTGGTACATTTTGGTACAAAAAGTGCTATAGATATTTTTTCAAACTTTGGATTTTGTGCTCATATACCTACCGATGTTTATGTTTTTGAGACATCATCTTTACTATACCCA
>NW_021768857.1:0-5899 GCF_005508785.2 Acyrthosiphon pisum
ACTTTGTGCACGCCGCGCCGCCTATAAAGTTTAATTTAATATTAAACACGAATTAAAATTTAAAAACATTGAATATTATCAAATTACATAGTATTTAGATACTACGTTTTTCTTAGATAGGTACTTATATAATGTATACGTTTATAATATATATGTATATTATAGTATATTACATATTTAGGAAAGCAGCTAGCTACTATATTAGTAAAATTAAAATCATGCCGAGTTTTCAATTATTAACGGTTTATGATTTACTTGATTAAAAAAAACGAATACCCATATATTATACGTCATATATATGTATAAGTATTAAAATAAAAATAATAAAACGAATGCAATTATCAATGCTATCGTAGGTACCTATACCATGTGAGAATGAATACCAGTGTTTTAATTTATGAATCTGATGAATTATAGATTAATCTTCAAAAATTATAAAATAAAATTGGCCCTATATTCATGTACGCATATATCCGTATCAAATCTCCATGTCTATAATTAATAAAGCAACCCAACTATGGAGCAATATCGTTGATTGATATATTTTATTTGGTGGAGAAAAATCGTAACTGAAATACCTAAAATGGCTTTTTAATTGTAAATTAATTATAATTATATTTATGTATGCATTCCAACAACCATGTTCAGTGCGCATAGCTAATCGCTAGCTGAACTCATTATGATGTCAGTTATATGACGTCTATGAAATATATTATACATACTATACCTATAGTAAGTAATCGTGTAGGTATTCATGAAGCTTTATTAATCAAAAATAACATTTATTATATTTTAATAGTATGAATCCATGATAAACTATATGTCTATATACCAACTAATATGTGTTAATCTGAAATTTAATTTATTTTTTTAGTCAGTATAAAACATAATGAAACTTATTTGAATATGTTAAGGTAACTTAAAATACAATAAATATTTATTGTTTAATAATAATTATAAACACTACATAACATATTTAAAATATTTTAGATTCTGAACGGAGTGAAGAAGCTATTGGTTTTACAAGCGTGTTTATTATTTTTTTTTTATATCCTGTATACAAAATTTTTACCTAGAAGGAGTGCTTCGATTTCAACATATAGTAGCTTATCTTTTAGAAAATTATATCAAGATGGTACTTTAGAGAAGTCATTTTTCGATTTCCTCTATAGTTATTTAATGCCACGAGAAAAACCACCGAATAATGGGATTTTAATTTCTAACGCTTTGTTTATCACCATAGAAACGACTAAAGAATTATAATGTTATAATATTAATTCAACTTACATCATAAAATAAATAATAGCAATATAAAATATCTAGACTGACAAACCGTCTCCGCTCAGAATCGTTTTTCTTATACAATGATATTATATCATTGAATTCAAGTCTAACACGATCTATTATACAATGACTCACTTGTAATCTACTGTACAACAGAGCGACATCCACTTACCTGCTTTTTTGTTTTGTTTATAAAAATAAAAATTTTTATGTTTTTATAGGTAATACTTTAAATTTTTGACAAAACGATTTTCGATCAATGCCATATTGTTCGATTTTCTATTGTGCAGATAGTGTTGTTGATGTTATTTAGCAAATAACAGTTGTTTTTACACTTAACTAACTGAAACATCAACTTTTTGTAGTTAAGTATCCTCCATTAATAAGCTCTTTATCGTATACACGTCAAAAACTTATCAATAGGCGACAATAGCTCATAAAAAGGGAGAAAATCACCCACATGGTACAACTACAATAATAGATTCTGCAAATCTGTAGTTGTGATAGTTATGATTAAACATATTTTAATTTAGTGTATATATTTCTACCTTTTTTGACTCAAAAACCTCTTAATGATAATTTATTTTTAGTCATATATTTAAAAATAAGTCTTATTGTTGAATATTATTTAAAAAGAATTAACATAAATTGTAGATAATACTAACTATGTAGGTAATATTATACATACTGAGTATATATAAATGTAAATTTATATAAACCACAATTTTCCTGTTTCTTTTTAAATAGTAAAAAGTATATACGACTGAATTGTGAAGCTCAAAATTGGATCACAACCCACTGATTGAAAACTAGGTACTGTTTTAATTTAATGCCACACTTGCAATAAGGAGATACAGGATCACCGAAATCTTGACCAAATCCTTAAACCGTAACACCAAATCAGAGTGAATAAGCTTTATTATTTAATTATTGAATATCTGAATAATATAAATGGTTCAATATTTACTACTTACATAATTTTTCAATTTTTTATTTACTTGAGCGTCGTAATCCAACGACTAATGATAACAAATGGAAAATTTTTTAAGCCACATATACCTTATATCAAGTTTAAGGTTGGTGAAACATTGAAGCCACACCGAAATTATCATTTGTATCATTGTCATTAGAATAAACGTTTTTTTTTTCATATCGCGTTTTAAAACTTTCAAAAAAATCAATTCATAACATAACGAAACATAAAAATAATAGTTTGATAAAACAATAGTGGATAGATAATTACATTATCATGCAAAATGTGGTAACACTAATAGTAATTACTGTAATTAAAATACAGTCATAATTATTCTGCATAGTAAAATGGTATAACCCTCAACTAGGTTATAAATAAAGATAATATTTAAGATGTTAATAATAATTCCCTACTCAATTCATTAAGATTGTTGATTTATCGATTATCAAAAATAAAAATACTATTTATTAGATTAAAAACGATCATGTGGTAAAATAATATATCATCCATAAATTATCTTCTTTAAAATTATATTTTCCGATTCACGACACTATTAGTCTTTTAACCATAGATATACATTCTCAAAATAATAGTAGGTATTGTTATGGCGATAAAAGGGTTTATATTATCAATGCCAAACTAAAAAATTATACCTAACATGTATAATTATATTAAATATATCTATTTATTTTTACTTATGTAATTAATTACCATAATCTATATTATTATTATTGTTTTATAATTTGGAAATAATATCTATATATATAAAAATGGAGACAAAAATGTATAACAATTCATCAATCGAGAACGGCTGGTCCGATTTGGCTCAATTTTTTTTTTAAGATGTTCTTAACTGCCAGGAGAAGGTTTTAAGAAATACAATTTTAGGAAAATCCACCGAAAAGGTATAGGAAATCTCAAACCTGTATGTAAAAAATACAACAGTGGCGCAACAGTGCATTATATTATATTGGTTGCTATTGGTTAATCGAGCATGTTTGTTGATTTCATATAATATAAAAATGAATCGCAGAATGTGTTGCTAAACGTAATAATTCTACTGTACGTGTGTTGTGACTGGACTCCTCCTAAATGGTTAGACCGATTTGGATGAATTTTTTTGTATGCGTTTGCGTTTATTCATCTGATTTTAGTACGGTTAGGTTAGGATTTTGTATTAATTGATTATATCAATCCACCATAGGTAGAATACGACAAACTTGGTATAACTTAGATACTTTAGAGTTAAATCATACACTAACGTACATACACCACGGGGTCCGCGATCTACCGCAGGTAGATTGCCTACCTGATAATGTACTGCTGCGAAGCAGAATTTTTATTCCGGGCAACGGAAAAGTTAAGATTAATTTTGAAACCATACACCGAATATTAAATAACGAATTGAACAAAGTTTGAGTCACATATAGTTGGTACACTTAATGGGCAACGAAGTGCACGGGTTCAGCTAGTTATATATAATAATCTTATGCTTTAAGAAGGTAGATACTAGATATTTCAAACAGTCAAACATAATGTACTGTATTTTTTGCTCTATGCTTAAAATGCTTAAGAGGATGTCAGCGCACTATTCGTTTTCTCTCTCTGGCCCACGCGCAACATAGACAAAACGCATTTACGCAAAATCATTGTTTCTATGCGTTTAAGTAATCTTAGAGTAAAGTCACCTATTACAAAAAATATAGAGAATAATACTTTTGAGGGAATGACATATCGATTTGTCTAAATATTGTCTCAAATCAATTTGAACAATGAAAATTCAGGTGGTCACCCATCTGGAAATTAGGGACTAAGAGACACCGGATGATGCTTGACTTCAGAACACGTTAGTGACCGAGACCAACCACCACACCACACTAGGCCACTCCTTAAATTATTAAATAACTGTTATGTATCATTATATTATAAATCTTAGTTTACTGATAAATCTTAAATTAGTATTAGTTCTTGTTAATATATAAATGTATTATGCACATTGTTTAAACGGCTCAGCCCGTCAATAGAATTCCAATTCCCGTACGATATATCATGGAATATAATGGCTTAATTACTTAGAAAATTAAAAAAAGCATTAAACCTAAAATGTAAAGTTATTGGTTTTGGTAAGGGTTCTGCATGTCTTATGAAAATATGGTCAAATTATAAATATGTAAGAAGTGCATGTGAAGAATCTGACGAGGAAAAAAAATATTTACCATTAATCAAGATTTATAGGATTTACTTATTACTATTATAGTGATTAAATAAAAAAACTCACAACATGCATGTTTGTGTATGATAATATAACATTCGTTACACCCTATATACTGTATATTATCCACTAAACACACTACATGATTGACCAATACAGAATATACACACACTAAATATTTTTTGATCCGTTCAAATTATTAGGTACTATTATTTCAAATGATATACGCAGTTAGCTCGACAGTCACCACCAACATGACCGAACCAACCGATACACTTATTAATAGCCATCCACCAAGACAGTAAAGTACTATTTTAAATATAATAATTAGTATAGATTTATAAGCCAAACGTTTCTGATTATTTATAAAAAAAAAACCTTCCTGCGTGCACAGTGCTCTAATCCCCAGCTATGGAAAATTTATCCATAAGGAATAGAAAACCTTCTCTGGATAACTATTACATCGTAACAACTAACAAGGTTACCCCAACCACTTGCAATACTATGAATAAGCCACAGACATGTCAAGGAGACTGTGGTGGTCCAATGATTTGCAATGGCTTGCAATATGGAGTAGCCAGTTTTTCAATAAAATAAATTTTAATAATTAGTTGGAGAAGCAGACAAGCAGTGAAAATACGTTCAAACTGTCTACACGTTCATCAGCTGTAGTTCTGGTATCATAATATAGCTCTAGCTGCATATATAATGATTTTTAGTACAAATAATCGAATAAACCTATTTATTTATTTAAATTAATTTTTTTCTTTAATTACCCAATTTATAGTTACACAAATGTCTATAATTGTCTTAACTGGTAAGTAGGTATAGCATAGCTATTGTCTATAGTATATTATATTAAGAAAAAAATAATTAATAATAGTGTATGTTGAATTGAAAAAATATATTTAGTTATTATTTAAAAAAATTTAAAGTTGCACAATGAATGTGATATGTCTGTATTTTTTAATAAAAAAAATTAACTTAATTTTAACAGAGTTGAATTAAAATTGTTTTCCATGTATAAAATATGTATATATTATATTTTTAAATATAAACTTTAAACTTGCATGTATAGTTTTTTATATTGTTTATTAACTTACAGCTAAGTTGATTTTTTCATTAACTATTGGCCATCTTAGCTATAACCATAAATAAATGTATGCTTTTATATTATTAAAATAGTATATTATAGGTATATAAATAATATTATTGTTATAAACTTCTATAACAATAAACCGATGTACTGTAAAAAGGTTTGAGTGGATTAGTGGTATAATATGATTCATAAATGTTTATAGGCACTTAAAAATTAGTGTAAGCAACTAGAAAATTTCTTTATACATGCATAATATTAATTAATAACTTACATTAAAAGTATCAATCTCAAAGTATCAATGAAATTATATACATTATATTTTAAATTATCA
>NW_021768858.1:0-812 GCF_005508785.2 Acyrthosiphon pisum
ACGGACGGAGTACGCGCCAATCCCGCTCTCGCCAACGCACGGTGTCACGTCGCGCCGGGCGCGCTCTCCCCGCTCGCTTGGTCACCGCAGCCGACCGCCGCCCCGCGTTCTGCGGGCTCGGCGCTCGGCGCTCGCGTCGACCGAAGCGCGCGGGTCACGGGCGCCCGTCCGCGCTCGTATCCCACACGAACCGCGGTCGGTCGGGCGCCGTGACCGTACACCGGTCACGTTCGTCCGACCTTCCTCGGCGTCGGTTCGCCCGCACGGGCGGACCGGCGCTCGGACGCACGCGTCCCGCGACGAGTGTCCGCGCCGTCGCCGTCGCCGCCCTATGTCGGCGGCGGCGTCGTCGCGGAGCCGTCGCGGGCCGCAGTTGTTGTAAAACCGAGATCCCTGGTTGATCCTGCCAGTAGTCATATGCTTGTCTCAAAGATTAAGCCATGCATGTCTCAGTGCAAGCCGCATTAAGGTGAAACCGCGAAAGGCTCATTAAATCAGTTGTGGTTCCTTAGATCGTACCCAAGTTACTTGGATAACTGTGGTAATTCTAGAGCTAATACATGCCGACAGAGTTCCGACCGTCGCGGCGCCCTCGGGCGTCGCTCGCGGGAGGAACGCTTTTATTAGATCAAAACCGGGCCCGTCGCGGCGCGCTTCGTGCGCGTCCCGATCGCGGCCCGCGCAAAGACCTGGGTGACTCTGAATAACTTCGAGCTGATCGCACGGTCTCCGTACCGGGCGACGCATCTTTCAAATGTCTGCCCTAATCAACTGTCGATGGTAGGTTCCATGCCTACCATGGTGGTAACGGG
>NW_021768858.1:3475-4465 GCF_005508785.2 Acyrthosiphon pisum
GACCGCCCGCGCGCCGCGACCCCCGACCCGAGCGTCGGACCGAAAGATGGTTAACACGTCGAAAGACCCGTACGTGCCCAGTCGTGCGTCCCGCGCACGGCGCGTGGCTCGTAGAAGTTTCGTCGAACAAAACAAAAAAACAACCGACACCGAGCGGCGGATCACTTGGCTCGTGGATCGATGAAGACCGCAGCTATCTGCGCGTCGTCGTGTAATCCGCAGGTTATACGAACATCGACCAGTCGAACGCACATTGCGGCCTCGGTGACCCGCGGGTCCCGGGCCACGCCTGTCTGAGGGTCGTATACCGGATACTCGGCCAGACCGATGCGCCGCCGGCAGGCGTCCGACGGCACGCCCGTCGGCCGCTCCGGTGGTGCGAGATTGGCGGTTCGACCGGGGAGAGCCGCTCGCGCGGCCGCCTCCGGTCGTTCGCCCAAGTTGTGACGGCAAACAGTCACGGGTTCTCGCGTCGTCAAACGGCACGTCCCCGTCCGCCCGCCGCGCGAGAGCGCGGCCGGGCCGGCTGAGAGTCCACGAGACCTCTCCGGCTTCCGAGAAGCGGACGCGGGCGGTCACCGTACGGGCGGAGCGCGGACCGCAGGCTGCCGTGTAATTTAAGAAACAAACAACCGATACGTTCCGACCTCAGATCAGGCGGGACTACCCGCCGGATTTAAGCATATTAATAAGCGGAGGAAAAGAAAACAACCGTGATTCCCTTAGTAGCGGCGAGCGAACCGGGAAAAGCCCATCGCCGAATCTCGCCGCGCACTTTTGTGTCGCGGCACGTATGAGAGTTGTGGCGTACGGGCCGGCCTCGTTGCCGGGGCGCACGTGACGGTCCAAGTCTCCCTTGAACGGGGCCATGGCCCGCAGATGGTGCCAGGCCAGTAGAGGCCGTCACAGCGTTCCGGGATCGGACCGCGCCTTCGAGTCGGGTTGCTTGAGAGTGCAGCCCGAAGCGGGTGGTAAACTCCATCTAAGGCT
>NW_021768859.1:0-968 GCF_005508785.2 Acyrthosiphon pisum
GCTAGACACTCAAACTCAGAATCCGAATTTCCGATTTCAACATACAACCTCAAGAACCGGACATACACGCCCGGTGCATGGTCTGCGATCCGACGTAGTCGGATTGCCTACCTGACTAGCTACTTGCATACGAACGACTAACACTCCCACTGCATCCGATCCGCCGCAGACGAATTATCCGTTCGGGAATCGACTTTCACCCAAGATGACTGATAGCTAGACACTCACACTCAGAATCCGAATTTCTGATTTCAACATACACACTCAAGAACTGGACATACACGCCCGGGGGGTCTGCGATCCGACGTAGTCGGATTGCCTACCTGACTAGCTACTTGCATACGAGCGACTCAGACCCCCACTGCATCCGATCCGCCGCAGGCGGATTGTCCGTTCGGGAATCGACTTTCTCCCGAGATGACTGATAGCTAGACACTCAAACTCAGAATCCGAATTTCCCATTTCAACACACAAACTCCAGAACCGGACATACACGCCCGGGGCGTCGTCTGCGATCCTCGGATTGCCTACCTGGCTGGCTGTGTCGTACGATCGACTTGAATCGCCCGACTTACGACTAGACACTCTTCCGAGTTCAAAAATTACCGCTTAACCAGGGCTGCCAAAACGACAAAACACAATACCCGACGACCCCGCGTTCCCGCCGCAAGCCGGATCGAAAAACCCAGCCCGAGACGAAACGACAGAGATGCACCACCGCCCACACAGTCTTTCCGCCGCAGGCGGGATGACAAACGCCGGAATCTAGTCCTTATATATAAAGCATGAACACGTGTGGCGCTCTTTTTCCGACTGGGTATAATATTTTGAACTAGCGTAAGGAAACGGCCAATGAGAAAATTTCGTTTCCCCCGGTGGGCGGTCTAACGGCGGCGGCGGAGCCGTCGCTGCTTTATCACTCTTTCTTATCACTTTTTGCGATTTTTTTCAAAATTTTTCGAGATTTC
>NW_021768860.1:0-272 GCF_005508785.2 Acyrthosiphon pisum
GTTTTTAATCAGTTCGTAAGCTGCATCGAATGTTGCTTGAAAACTGTGTAAACGTTTCTGTTTTTCTGCGATATAAAGGTCTACACAATGCTGAAGTTGTTTAAGTCTACAGAAATCTATATGCGAGAGTGTAATATAATCATCATTTATATGTAAGGTAATTGAACTCTGCTTCACATTGATTGAATATGTAAAGTTCTCAGTGATTCTTACACGTCTACACCTGGTATGTAAGTTGTTAGTAATTGAAATGTAATTAGATTCAGACATGA
>NW_021768861.1:0-776 GCF_005508785.2 Acyrthosiphon pisum
ATGATGATTGACGAGTTCTGTATATGTTGTGCAGGTCACTTCATACGCTTAACGGAGTCAAAAAAGATAAACCTAAACGACTATTATATGTTTCAAATGTCAAATTGATCATTTATTGTGCATAGGACAACAAAAACTGTGTATATAGCTAGGTGTACCTCATTAAACTTGAATCTTTTTTGAGTAAACTATTTTAGATTCTGAACGAAGTGATGAATGTATTGATTTTACAATGATGTGTGTTTTTTTTTTTTTTTTTTTTTTTTTTTTTTGGGGCCGACGACAACTTTTGGAGCAGTAAAAATGCTTCCATTTTCAAAAGTTGTACCTTTTCTGAAAGGAAAGTGAATCTAGTTGGTACTTTGGGGGGGCAAAAGTGAAAATTTCCCAATACTTTTCAAAAGCGGCAGGAAAAACCTTAAAAAAATAACGGAAAAACGCGAATTTTTACGCAAAACCAATTTTTGACAAAAACGAAAACTTAATTTTACTGTAACTCAAAAAATAATTATTGTAAGCACTTGAAATTTGCAACAGATGTTTATATTAGCGTTGTCTATACAGGGTTAAATTTTCAAAGTGTTTCGACTTTTTTTGAGCTATTTATAGACAAATGAAATTTTCAATTTTTCTAAGTATTTTTTTTTTAAATAACGATAAAAAATTTTTGGGTTGGATAGAAAACTTTGAAAATTTAATACAACGTTTCTTTATAAGTTGTTCTCACAGTGATAAAAAAAAAATCCCAAAATCATTAGTCACCAATTTTTTTTTTA
>NW_021768862.1:0-810 GCF_005508785.2 Acyrthosiphon pisum
TTTAAGTTCAAAAAATGACAAAATATGGAAAAATCACGAAAATTTGCAAATTATTTCGAGTTAGAAATTCATAAAAATTTTTCTTTTTAAATCTAAGATATGAAAATGTAATACAAGATTCCTTATAAGATTATCTACCTTTATCAAACAAAAAATATCTATAAGAAAGTCAAATTAAATTTTTATGATTGTTTGAAATTTAAATTTTTACAACATTGGATATTCACTCGATTTCTCATGTAGCGATTTCCTTATTTTGTTCTATTTCAAAAACGAATAACTACAGATACATGAATTTTTATTGAATGTTTATATAAGCATTTCCTATACACCATACAATTTTGAAAATATTTTGACTCTTTTTGAGCTGTTTACGGACATTTTCAGTTTTAAATTTTTTTAGTTTTTTTTTCTATAAATATCAATAAAGTTTTATCTGTTGGGCCAAAAAGTGTATAAATTTAATACAAAGCTCCTGATATATTGTTACAATATTAGTTGAAAAATATTAAAAATACATAGGCACAATTTTTATTTATAAGCGTTTAAAGATCAAATTTTGACAAATTTCATCAAATTTTAGTTTGAAAAATTATTTTGTACTTAAAATTTATAAAATGTTCAATTTTTGTATCTAAGAATTAAAAATTTAAAACAAGATTCCACGTAAGTAATTAATTCTGTTACCAAAAAATCTAAAATATACATTTAAACAGTTTATTTTTATAGTCATTTTAGTACAAATTTAGACGAAATTACATATTAAAAACCTAGGGATAACTCTTTAGTAATTTTGTTGTGATTGTATAA
>NW_021768863.1:0-1130 GCF_005508785.2 Acyrthosiphon pisum
AAATGTGCCGCTGTTGAATGCTGAGCAGAAGAATGTATACGATTCGCTGATGAAGGTTGTTGATGATGGAACGGGAGGCATTTACTTTCTCGATGCTCCTGGAGGGACAGGCAAAACGTTCGTCATTTCGTTGATTCTGGCAACAATTCGGTCAAGATCTCAAATTGCGTTGGCTGTCGCATCCTCTGGCATTGCTGCCACATTGTTGGGAGGCGGTCGAACTGCACATTCCGATTTGAAGCTGTCAATGAATCTTCTCACGGTTGACAAGCCTACGTGCACAACGACCAAGAATTCAGCGACAGCGAAATTGATGCGAGAATGAAAAATCATCATTTGGGATGAATGCTGCACGATGGCACATAAACTAGCTTCAACTGACCGAACGATGAAGGATTTACGAGGTGATTCGAGACAATTTGGTGGGGCAATGATATTGCTCTCCGGAGATTTCCGTCAAACACTTCCCATCATTCCAAAATCTACTCCTACCGATGAAATTAATGCATGCCTGAAATCGTCGTTTTTGTGGCGACATGTCAAGAAGTTGAAATTGACCACGAAGTTGAGAGTTGCGTTGCGAAACCACCCAACGGCTGCTGAATTCTCGAGACAACTGCTGGCACTTGGTAATGGACTCATTCCGATTGATGTTTTGACTGGATTAATATCGTTTCCGGCAAATTTTTGTGAGTTCACATCGTCAAAGGAGAAACTCATTACAAAAGCGTTCCCAAGCATTGAGGTCAATTATAACAATCTTGATTGGATGAGTGAACGGGCAATACTAGCAGCGAGGAATAAGGACGCCGATAGCTTGAATTTTACCATTCAGAGTAAAATTGCTGGAGAATTGCGTTCGTACAAATCCGTTGACAGCACGACAGACGAAACTGAAGCGGTCAACTATCCGACAGAATTTTTGAACTCGCTTGATGTGCCAAGAACTCCGCCGCATAATTTACAGGTAAAAGTGGGATCGATCATTATTATGTTGCGGAATATAAATCCTCCTAAATTGTGCGATGGTACACGATTGTCCATCAAGAAACTGATGAACAATGTAATACAATCAACGATCATCAAGGGCAATTTCAAAGGAGAGGAAGTCCTTATCCCACAAATTCCGA
>NW_021768864.1:0-767 GCF_005508785.2 Acyrthosiphon pisum
CATCCCTTATGTGTAGCTGTGTCATCCTGTGTGTCATCAAACTTTAATCTTCTTGAGTTCCTACTAAAAATATCTTTTTAGGTGTATAACTGTAAAAATTTACGAAACTCTGTATTTTGTAACTTGTTCAGTGGTATATTAGCTGATATCAATGTTCTGCATAAATCCATATTAAAAGTTGATTTTTTCGACGTTAGATTTGTTAATAGTTGTTGGCTGTTTTGAGTTTTTTGATTTAATTGACGATCTATAGCGCGACGATGTTTTTCTGTTCTTATGTGTTGTGTAATACTGGATCGTCCTTCGGGATCAACTTTAACTTCGCAATGTTTACAAAATAAAACAACATTATCTATGGAAAACACATCTTCACCAAACTCAGAAATTAAAGATTTAAGTCGTGTAGACAATGATTGTTTATCTTTAGGCATTATGAAGTCAATGAAGTCTGAAAATATATTAAATAAAAATGGCACTGCGATTCTCGATGGGCGAAACACTAACTACTGACTAGTGTACTAGTATACTAACTGTACAATGAAGTCACTAGCACGCCGATATACCTACGTAGTATTACAATGAACAGAAATAATAATGTTGTGTTTAAACTGATAACGACCTAATAACGACATAATTGTTTAGGAATTACCTACGATTTTCAATGTATATTTTATATCATGGTACAATATATTATTGCAGTGGTAAATTTCAAATTTGGGTAAAAATAAATACAGGCCCGTCGGCAGTCACGTATATCTCGTATCTAA
>NW_021768865.1:0-274 GCF_005508785.2 Acyrthosiphon pisum
TCTGCAAACTAGTGTTCACAATTCACATAGGTATGCGTCTATATAGCACAAATAATTATTAATCTTTTATTTCTTACCGAAAAATGTAGGTAGGTATTATTTCCATCAATAAAAATTTCAAAAAATAAAATATAAATCCATATTCACTTACATGTTACATAGGCACATATAGTTAAATATGTTATATTTGGAAATTTGGAAATTTGGAGTAGAAAATTCCTTAACTAAGATGAAATGTTGTATTGAAAAACTAGGAATTGGTTAAGGGGTGTGT
>NW_021768866.1:0-1313 GCF_005508785.2 Acyrthosiphon pisum
AATTGGTTATTAACATACAATTTGATAGTAAGCTGATTTAAATTAGCTGAATAATAAATGGTATCTGTTATTTTTATACGTTTACAATTATTAGTATGTAGATTATTAGTTATTGAGCTATAAATTGAATCCAAAATTAATGTATACCACTGTATTAAATCGATCATTAACATTTTTTTTGTAAAATTACATTGGAGTAATATAATGACTGTAAACATATTTTTATCAACCAAAAATCCAACAGTTACACTTTTCTTGCTCAGAGGTCGTATATCGATTACTGACTTTGAAATAACAATTGGAATCATATTGTACTGCGACGTGTTCTTTTTGATATAGTCGATTTTTGATGATTTTTTAAAAAAACGTACAAATATAAAAAATGTTTTAACTTAAAAAAACGTGAAATAAAATAACGTATGATCCTTACAACACACATATTTGAAAACTGAGTATATTACTTGAATCCTGTATTATTATATACTGAACTTATTTGGTTGAAATTGATATAAAAAACTAAAGTGACTATGAAACCAAACCAAATAACGCGTAGGAGAGGGGATACTTACCTGGACCGTTGAACCTGTAACTTGGATTTTAAACCTATTATATTTAATTATAACTTGGCGCGTTATCCCACTCGGCTACAAGTCTATGAGATATAAAATCAAATATTAATACATTTAAGTTGATTAATACAATATTTATTTTTAAATGATTACAAATTATTAAAATGTAATTCATTTCTTCAAGTAAAATAACATACTATGATTAAAACTGATTACAATCACAAACATGTGTAGATTTTAGATATTCGTTTTTTACATTTTCTATAAATTCATTACCCTTGTAAAGTAAAACAAATATACATTTAGGATTCCATTTTGCGTGTTCAACAAACGGAATGTCATCTTTAGTCCATTTTTGCAAGACCAGTCCACAACAAAAACATTCGACTAGTCAGCAGTTCCTGAATACTTAAATCCGGCCTCAGATAACGAATATTTATTTTGACAAAAAATAGGTGGAAATGAATTATACGATTTTAATCTCGATAAAAATGTAGTAAAATCTGAATGTACTGGATACGAATTATTTCTTACTAAATAAACCAATGAAGGAAAATCGTTAGAAAACTTCTGTAAATTCATGGTTTTTAATAAAACCTAAAATAATTGGTTGAAAAAAAAATCGAATCAATAAGATAATTTACTGAAAAAAATAACACAACTTGATTGTACAACGGGTTGCATAGTAACTGACTAAATGTTATATCTTGTCTGTCAAATTAAAATCGCTTTGAATTTTTTCTA
>NW_021768867.1:0-1008 GCF_005508785.2 Acyrthosiphon pisum
TATTTTTATTATTTTATTTTTACATTTTTCTATTTTTCATCTATTACATAGAAAACACGTTTAGTAATATGCATTATAATACCAGGATTTTAATATTTATTAATATTCATTGTTAGTCTGGAGTTTTACATCGTAAACAATGAGAAAACCCAAAAATAGAAATATGTAATGGGCGTGTAGTAGGCAGTGGCGCCTAAATATATATTTACCTATGAAAATTGTCATGGGTAATTTTAGTAGTTTGGGGGTCACCTTTGTTATTCTATAGTTATTTTATGAAAATTTGTTTAATAGACAACATAAAATTATACTTGGTGTATGATAATGTAATTATAAGAAATAGGTGGGTGTCAAAATTTTATGTGGAGGTGTCTAATGTCATAGGTAAAATTTTGGACTTCGGCGCCACTCGTAGTAGGTAAGATTGTAAGAACAACTAATAATAGCAAAAGGAAAAACATCTATCCCTGCTACCCGCCAGCCACCGGCCACCACCAAATGATGATGGTCTCATTAGCTGATACCCGTTTCATAGAATTGTGTACAAAGTATGAAAAATAACTATTGTTTTAAACCGACAAAAGGAAATCAACATTTATGGATATTGTACTCACAAGCATAATAATATTATAATAATTGTAATTTATAACAATTTAATATTTATAAAACCCTATTTGAATTCCCGGTATTTTAGTTATTGCTTAACCGATTGTACGACCTCTATCCTCTGCTTTAAAAAAATTTAAATTATTTTTTTTTTTACCTGTAGACTCAAGTAAGTATCCTGAATATTTTCAAAATTAAACATGAAATTATCTCATATTTATCTAAATAAGAATGTCCTAATTTTTATCTTTATCTAGATAAAATTTAGTATAATTATCTTTATCTGTATCTAGATAAATTATTAGTTATCTATTCCCAACACTGGTAATAATTAATACTATTATTGGTATTTTTTTTTATTATTAATGAAACACATTTTTGCTGCCGAAAATTTTTTTTTGG
>NW_021768868.1:0-906 GCF_005508785.2 Acyrthosiphon pisum
CTTTTAAATTCAACACGCGTTGTAGAAGTTAAGTTGGGTCGAACTCAGTCTTCAGTAACTCCGACGCAGAGTTTAACGAATTATAAAACTGTTGTTCGTGCTTAAAATTCTTTGAAATCGTTCAACTTGGGTAAAAGTTTTTATTATTTAGTCCGTTCGAAAATCGTTGAGATATTCAATTGTATTGTTATTTTTTATCTTTATAAAGTCTACCTACATCGTATTAAATTAAATCGCGGTTTATTCGGGACTTAGTATAGGTAGTAGTATATAGCATATAAATATGAAAATATTATTGTATATTTAGGTGCGACGATGACCTCGCAAAATATTAAAATGCTGAACTTTTTTGACAACGTCGTGCCTGCAGCAGTCTATTTTTAACCACATGGCATGTGCATAAACTAATATTTTCCGCGGGATGATAGTACAGTAGTTAATTAATAATCACATAATATTGAATCTTCTTCTTCATCAGCTTCATTAAGTCCACTCCATCTCTCTCCATCTATATGTCTCTGATACGCTGTCTGTAAGGTTGCGTTCTGGTCTATCATTACTATAGATCTTTGGCAATTACGTCAATCCATCGGGTTTTATATCGTCCTTGGGATCCTTGGGTTTATTTATTTTGTTGGTTAGCACATTTTTAATCAACTGACCATCCGCTTTCCACGCATATCTGAACCATTCTACAGTCGTTTTCTTCTAGTAAAGAAGAGTATGTCTGGCTTATTAGAAAGCCTCTTTATATTTTCATTACTTCTTCCTTCGTACATCTGTATTTCTGAATTAAAGATTGGTCCATACATGGTTCGTTGCATTTTCCTTTCGAACGTGCTACGTTTACGTGATAAGTCTTCTGTTATCACCTTTAGTCAATGGCCGCTGGTTTCACCATAGATA
>NW_021768870.1:0-1051 GCF_005508785.2 Acyrthosiphon pisum
ATATACTTATCTATGGTATTAAAAAAAAATTGACCTATAATAAATTCCAAATTAATCATATCATAAAATTTATTAGGTACTTATAACGCGTTATACATCAACAAAAAACCGTGGTACTATCATAGATATATAATAGTATACTTTAGAAGTTTCAAGTACCGCCGAATAATATTATACAATCACAACAACACAACTAAAATAGTTATTCCAGGTTTTTTAATATGTAATTTCGTCCAAATTTGAGCTTAAAATGACTATACAAATAAACTGTGATTATGTATTTTTTAGATTTTTTGGTAACAGAATTAACTACTTACGTGGAATCTTGTTTCAAATTTTCAATTCTTAGATATAAAAGTCGAACATTCTATAAATTTTTAACTACAAAATAATTTTTCAAATTAAAATTTGATAAATTTTGTCAAAATTTGATCTTTAAATGCTTATAAAAAAAAATTGTGCCTATGTATTTTTAATATATTTCAACTGATATTGTAACAAAATATCATGAACTTTGTATTAAATTTATACACTTTTTGGCCCAACAGATAGAACTATATTGATATTTATAGAAAAAAAAACTAAAAAAATTGAAAAGTGAAAATGTCCGTAAACACCTCATAAAGAGTCAAAATATTTTCAAAATTGTTTGGTGTATAGGAAATGCTAATATAAACATTCAGTAAAATTTTCATGTATCTGCAGTTATTCGTTTTTGAATTACAACAAAATAAGGAAATCGCTACATGAGAAATCGAGTGAATATCCAATGTTTTAAAAATTTGAATTTCAAACGATCATAAAAATTTAATTTGACTTTCTTATAGATATTTTTTGATTGATAAAGGTAGATAATCTTATAAGGAATGTTGTATTACATTTTCATATCTTAGATTTAAAAAGAAAAATTTTTATGAATTTCTAACTCGAAATAATTTGCAAATTTTCGTGATTTTTCCATATTTTGTCATTTTTTGACTTTAAATGCTTATAAAAAAAAACTGTGACTAACGATTTTTAATATTTTTCATCTGCCTTTGAAACAATATAC
>NW_021768870.1:2917-6277 GCF_005508785.2 Acyrthosiphon pisum
AGTATTTTCGGGGGTGTTGGAATTGTTTTCAAGTTTGTCCTATAATCATTAAACAATAAGCATAGTTATACCTAGAGTATGCAAATTTATGTGTAAATACAACCATCAGAAGATTTATAATAGTATCCAGTTCATCTCAAATATAAAACAACATAAATCAAATGTTTGATTTTATCAGAAAAAAAAAATGTAAATGGTAAATTATAGCTCATAAAAAAAAATCTTGGTTGTAATTAGCCAGGTACCTACCTAATATTATTTTTTTAGATTTAGTGATTTAGTTAATTAGGAATTTCATGTATTGAGTATTAAGGATTTTTAAAGATCTTTAATAATATAGAAATTTAATAAATACCTACCTATTACAATAATCTTAACAGAAAAATAAGGGTATCCTATAATTGTTTTGTGGCTTGAATATGTGTAGATATTTGTACCTACAAAATCCTGGGTAGTGGGTAAACATGTTGTATTTCCCTGACTATCTCATAATTTATAATGTTCACTTAATTACAAGGTTTTAATAAAAAAGAATCCATTTAATAATCAAGTTAATGATTTGAAATTGTTAGAATATGAATATCACACTTGTCATATACGTTTTAAGACTGGGGTCTTCAACCTTAATGAGAATATCAGAAAAAAAATTAAAAACTATAATAATTGTCCTTTAATAATTATAAAATTAAAAACATTTCATATTATAAAACTAATAATATAATAGCTATTATTGGGTTTTTTTTTAGAGTTGACAAAATTAGTTTTTAAGTATTAGTCAATCTAATTTTTGTTTAGGATTAATTTGGTTTTGATATAATATAATGTTCAGATATAGAAATGCCACTAAACAGAGACATAAGATTAAGGAGAATTAGCATATAAAATTGGAGAAAAATTAAATTACAAGTTAACGCTCATTGAGATATTTCACTTATAATAATATAACCTATAACTAATTTTGTTCATGGCCGAATCCCCCACATTTTATATTAATATTCAGTGACGCCGATCCCTATGTAAAGGTCGGGCTCTAGCCCGAAATTTTTTGTAAATTTAGGATGAAGCCGCTTCATAATGGTCCTAATACAAATATCTATATTCATTAATATAAATATTCAACCACCTGTGGCGCTCGACGTTAGGTTTGTGAGGATCGTCGGGGGCCAACGCAAAAATATAAGTCGAGACGTAGATTCAGTCGGATAACTTTATTTTTACAAAACCACTGAACAGTTACAGGCAAGTTAAGGCCGGTCTCGTATGAGCTTTGGGGGTTTTTTTTGTGCATCGTTCGCTGATCACGTGTGTGAGTTCGTTGACGCTTTTGCGGGCGTCGCGTCCTCGTTACTTCGCCTCGAGACCTGTGGTCACGGCGACACAAAACGGCGGACCGGTAGACACATGCGCGTATTACGATTTCGAACTCGAAAAGTGTGGTGTGAAGGCGGACGAGGTGGTAGCGCGTAGCGTGTACCAAAAAGACTAGAACGTGTCAGCCGCCCGACACTTCGAAGGCGCGAACGCCGCGGAGGTGCCGAGCGGTGTTGCCAACGTTGGGAAGCGAGACCGGAGGGGTGAGAGCAATGTGGTGAGGCCGGTGGCCCACCACACACCTATTTTTACTTAAATGAGTGATTGTTGAGTGCGTACAAATAACAATTTATATTTTGTGCGTATAATTGGTCTTAACCCTGCCTCAAAAAAGGGAAGTTTCTGTATTAATGACTGAGAAAGAGTCGTCTTTTGTATGATAAGAACATAAAATGTGTGGTGAAGAAAATTTAAATTTTCTTTTAAAATTAAACATAAATATTATTTTTTGTGGTGTGAGGGTAAATTATTCCTCCCCAACATATTGTACATAGTTGAGGCTGATATTTAGATATTGTGGCTTTTCAAAATATTTTTCGCTCAACTAAATTTTAGGACTTAGGCGCCACTGTTAATATTTTGAACCATTAAAAAAATTTACTTTCATTGATAAGCCCAGGACTATGAAAAATCTATTCCAAAATGATGATACAGTTAAATCAAAATTGTCGTTTTGCAGTTATGCAAAATATGAGTAAAGATATAACACATATTCAAAAAATTTAAACAAACTTTCCAATAACCCCAGACTTAAAATAAAAGTAAGACTTTAAAATGCTGTTAATAATATTCTAAATTGAATTTAATACAAATTACTATTTAATGACAACACCAATCATTGAAAGAATTTAATATTTTTACTAATTTACTATTAATAATTTTATGTAAACATTTTTTTTTTAATACTTTATATTTAGCAAATAATTAGTAGTAATTTATATAATATGTATAAATAATCACATAGTATTACCTACTTACTATTTTTTTTTTTAAATCTTTATTTGATTGACACAATTTACACGTGTTTCGTAGGCATATGTATTAAACACAACAATATACATTTATCTTTTAAGTTGTAATGATTGATGTTGTCACCTCATTTAAATTAATTATAAAATATCATGTAAATTACAAAACATTAACACTAGTACAATTTTTAGTTTTCAATAAATATCATTGGTATTGTGCAGTTAGTCCAAATAGATTTTTTTTCCACTCCTTTGCAATTAACTTGATTACCTACAAAATTTGTTTGTCAATTTAATAATTAAATAATATTACAATTTAAATGTATACTTACTTAATTTATTTTGTAGTCATATTTTAATCCGATATGTGAAGCGTTAATTTATTTTTCACTGTTACCAAAATATTGGTATTTTGAAATGCAATTGGAAATTTCGGTATGAATATCATTTTAACATAGAGGATCTTCCAAATTGTAAGTAAAAATATATTTCACTATGGCATATTCAAATTCTGATTTGGAATCATAATGTGTTATGTGAAAGTTATAAAGTGCAGTAAGTCAAAATAGATTTTTTCCACTTCTTTGCGATTAACTTGATTACCTACAAAATGTGTTTGTCAATTTAATAATTAAATAATATTACAGTATATACTTACTATTAAGTGTATACTTACTTCATTTATTTTGTAGTTATATTTTAATACAATATGTGAAGTGTTATTTTATTTTTCACTGTTACCAAAATATTAGTATTTTTAAATGCAATTGGATATAGCAGTATGAATATCATAATAACACAGAGGATCTTCCAAATTGTATGTGATAGTAGATTTCATTATGGCTTATTTAAATTCCAATTTGGAATCATAATATATTATGTGTATGAATCATTGTATGTTCACTTTTTTTTATAAAGTAAAAAGTGAGATCAAATTATATGTATAAGAATGTTTGTTGAAATATAGATAATCTTGGACTATCTATTTGCCAAATTGAATACCAAACAAACAAACTCTTCA
>NW_021768870.1:7230-9364 GCF_005508785.2 Acyrthosiphon pisum
TGTGCAACATAGTGGGGTATTTGGGGCACAACTTAGGCTTAACTATCGTACTACTGAATTGACTTGAATAATTTATTATTTTTTACGCTGGAGCACAAGAATCCCAATTACTGCGGTCTGCAGTACTGACTAGGTATAACGCATTTACACACAAACACCTCTCAAAACACCCCAACTTTGAGGAGTTGTATCTCGTCAACGGATAAACGAAAAATGAAAATTTAAACGTGATAATTCATGAGAAAAAAAGCCTTACTAAATTATGAAATTCTTAGTATGGGTTGCCATTTGAAAATTAAAAGTTGACGGTGGTTTATCTAATAAATATAAGGGGGAAAAATATAAAAAAATTATATAATTCTAGAACAGCGTAGATCTAAAATTTTGAAAAAAAAAATTTGAAAAAAGTGAGACTTTTTGAGATAATGAGTGTTTTACGCTTAATCAATCACCCTGTATATTATACTAATATTTTAAACTATTTTATTTTTAATACTATACGGTATCAAAAAAAAATACTATACTATTATTAGAATTCATTGCTTTACGTCCTAAACTTTATGCATATAAAATAAATAACGAAGAAGTAAAAAAAGCTAAGGGTGTAAAAAAGTATGTAATTGATAAACACATAAAATTCAGCGAATAATTAAAAATATTAAATGCTTATACCAATAATTTATCTGACCAAAAAATATGTAAAACTATGAATTTTATACAGTCAAAAAAACCATTTTGTTTATTCTAAATCTGTAAAGAAAATTGCTCTTAGTGCTAATAATGATATAAGAATTATTATGCATGATGGTGTTAATACTATTGCATATGGACACTATCTTTTAAAAAATAGTACATGACTTTTATTTTTAATTGAATAAAAGTGAATAATATGAAAAAAAAAAAATTTACTGTACTAAGTAAATTAATACTTATTATCATTTCAAAATGTATATTTAAACAATTAAATATACGGCATAAGCTGTATAACATAACATTTTTTTTTCAGAATGCACAAACCTAAGCTTTACGTAAAACCAAATATTCGATCCAAACCTAAATTACCGAATCTGTTAGGAATCGATATTGAAAATCTCAGAGAACTGTATTTTGATTTAGATAGAGGTTGCTGTATTTTAAAACGTAATAACTGTAATGCAAAATTGTATAAGGATTGGAAAATTGCTAGAAGCTTAGTCGTTAAACGTCTAACAGATTTAATACAATTATGAAGTATATACAGCATTTAGTATATATTATATATATATATATATATATGTATATTTACAGTTATTAAAAATAATATTAATTAATTGATAATAATAATTGAATCAATACCGTACATTGTAATGAAGAGATGGTTTATAAGATCTGAACAAAATAGGTATTGATTGATACATTTCGTTAAATTACAAATTCTCTTATTAGTTATTTAAAAGTATCGTTTACATTTATCCACGAATTATGACTATTGTCAAAACCTAACCATTTAACATATAATTTGTTTTTATATTTTTTTATAACACGTTCAATGAGAAAGGTATCAGGAAAATTTTTTTTTTTTTTTCAATTCTTGTACATAAAAATTTTTTAATATTAAATTATTTAAACTGTCACACGGCCAACTACAAAGGTTGTCAAATTTTTAAAAATTTACTAAAGCGCACCATTTACAAAGTCGCTCACAAAGCTGACAAAGTTGAAAAACCGAAAAAACACCCCTGCCCACCATCTGCTGTACCTGCTGCACCACAAATCTTCAACGACCCCAGTTACAACTCAAATCAAAAACCGACATCTTATGCCAAAGCCACAGCCAACTCTTCATCAGTCAATCAACCTCTCCACATCATCAACAAATTTATTGAAGACTTAAAATGTATTTTAAACCCTCTTCTATTGGCTCTTACTTCCCTAATTAACAAAATTACACTTCCCATTTCGTCCACTCCATGACATCCCTCATCCCAAGTTAGAGGGTACCCACACTGGTGGGCCTCCCTCCTCAAGCCATTCATGTTATTATTGTTTTCTTATCGCACATATGCTTATTATGTCTACGTTGATATAGATTGTATATTTTCTTCTAAAAATAAAAAAAAAAAAAACTGTCTTTTAGTTGATAAGTTAATGGATC
>NW_021768871.1:0-837 GCF_005508785.2 Acyrthosiphon pisum
GCCTTAGATTTCCAAGTGCCGTACATCGTCGTCGTGAGTGGGTGACATTTGTGGAGGACCAAGGTTTTCACGTGACCCTGTGTTCCAGGCTGTGTTCCAGGCATTTCGTCCCCGGTGTTGACTACGCTGTGGGAAACGTGGAGCGCCGCCGCCTGACAACAACAGCAGTGCCATCTCTGGTGAGTGTATACTATGACTCCATGACTCTATACATGTCTGGCTGGACTTCAGTAATTACGCTTTGTCACTAATACTGTTGTGTACTCTCATGAGCTTAATGTACCTACTATATGTATGATAGCAATCTAACTTAACTTTACTCAATGCCATAATACATATAAGCTCACACAAGTATACAACTAAACCTAATAAATAAGTACGCGCTAAGGTTTAATAGTGTTTTTTTTTTTTTTGTTGGCCCACTTTACTATACTATACTGGCTCGGTGCAACTTATTATATTGTAATTGTATAGAAATCAAATTGTAGAATAACTAAATATGTATGAACACACAACCATTAAAAGTTCAACTCACTGTATTTTAACTTTTATTATGGGTATTTATAACCAAAGAACAAAATACTTAAACGTTTTCTTACACAGTTTGCAATATTACTACTACTACTACTTACTACTGACCTAGGTCTACTCTCCTTTGATTCCTATGATATATGACTCTTATGGTTAAAATTTGTTACATGCTTAATTATTATTCACTGTGCTCTTAGATACATATTATATACATAACTTACACTTTACTTTACTACTCAACTATACAACATTCTTGAAAACTATTATAATTGTAGAATAACTCAATTGTACAACAAGTTATTGTTG
>NW_021768872.1:0-836 GCF_005508785.2 Acyrthosiphon pisum
CATTTCATCTAAATCGTTTAAAAATCAGAGAAACAAAAAATGAGCTGTCCTGAAAAATTAGAAATAAGGAAAAGGTACGTTTTGAATTGAAACCCCTCAAATATCAAAATTTGATTCTATAATTTTATACTATTTTATTTTATTTTTATAAATAATTTTATTTTTTATTTGCATATTTACCTCCCCTATTTTACGGGCTATATATTTTAATCGTGTATATATTAACATATGAGGGCAACTGGTACATTTGGTTAGAGGCAACTGGTACATTTGGTTGAGTGCAACTGGTACATTTTGCTCTAGGTATAGTTTAAGGGGAATTGGTATAAAAAAAAGTACTTTTGGGGTCAACTGGCACATGCCCAAATTTTCAATCCTTAGCTATAAAAGTTGAACATTTTATACATTTTTAACTACAAAATAATTATTACGTTTTAAATTTGATAAATTTTGTCGAAAATCGAACTTTAAATGCTTATACAAAAAATTTGAGCCAATGTATTTTTAATATTTTTCAACTGCTATTGTAATAATATATCAGGAGCCTTGTATTACATTTTTACACTTTTTGGCACAACAGATAAAACTTAATTGATATTTATAGAAAAAAAAAACTAAAAAAATTGAAAACTGACCATGTCCGTAAAGAGCTCAAAAAGACTGAAATTATTCTCAAAATTTTATCGTGTATATAGAAAATGCTAATATAGCGTTCAGGGAAATTTTCAAGTATCTATAGTCATTCGTTTTTAATTAC
Organism: Acyrthosiphon pisum; assembly: GCF_005508785.2. Taxonomy (NCBI): domain Eukaryota; kingdom Metazoa; phylum Arthropoda; class Insecta; order Hemiptera; family Aphididae; genus Acyrthosiphon; species Acyrthosiphon pisum. Next base: position 758 of record NW_021768872.1, read on the forward strand.
AATAAAATCTTCTTCTTGTCGTATCGGTCTTCATGTTCCCTTCGCTCCCCAGTAAGCCGCAATTTGTATTACAATAAAA
>NW_021768873.1:0-1275 GCF_005508785.2 Acyrthosiphon pisum
CCAGACAGCAATTTTTTGTTTAATAATATTATTATAACATTATAATCACGAATAATATTAGTATAACGTTCAGGGGCGTCATTTGGGGGGTGGCAGGGTGTGCAATGGCACCACTAACTTAAAAAATGTTAACAATTGGCGTGCCATTAATACTCCAATGAGCCGTCATAATTAACTTATACATGTTTTCATATATAGGTAATATAAAATATATATATTTAAAGTTTTTGTATATGTACAGTAATGACATTAGCTGGTTGCTTTAACTGCTTATAAGCTTTTATTCTTTGAATTGCTAGCTATTTAAAAGTTGCATTAGTCGTTATGAGTTTCAATTAGAATTATAAAAGGGAAGGAAAGAATATTTACATAGGTTTGCATAGGTTTCCTACATTTATATATACATAAATAAATATTTTTTTTAATGGCCTGGTGAAATGTCAAAATTGGCCTGCCTAAAAGTTTGCACACCCAGAAAAAAAACTGAAATGACGCCCTTGATAACGTTATTATAATACTATTATAATATTATTGTTACAAAATGCTGTCTGGGTAGTAAAAGAAGCGCTTCCTAATAATTCATATTAATAAAGTATTCAATAATATACATTTGTTATATTTTTTTCTCATTGAATACGTTAATGATATAAGTTCGTAAAATGTAACATTTGAATTTGTAACACTTTTTTTTATTAAATTACATTTTAATATAAATAAGTTTAAATATTTTTCAACGACATAAACTGTATTTCTGATTTTATATTGTTTCTATAAATTATAAACTATAAAATTATAAAAAAATAAGTAATGTAAAGAGAGTGGAATTGAAATCAGGTAGTGGTCCGTGACGGTGAAAAATTTATAAAAGTGGTCCGTACCTATTGTAGAGTTGGGAACCACTGCTATACACCATACAACTTTCAACATATTTTGACTCATGTAAAGCTATTTATAAGCATATGAAATTTTCGATTTTTGTTTTTTTTAGATTAATGTTGATAAAAAAATGTTTGCTGTCTAAATACTCGAAAATTTAATACGAGGTTCCTTATAAGGCAGGGATGGGCAACTCAAAGTAACTAGCGGGCCACTTTTAAGTACTTTAAAATCTAGCGGGCCGCAGTGCATAGGAGAAGCAAAAAAAAAAAAAGGTCCTTCAAATTTACTATTTAGCGGACATTTTAAAAATAATTACTACAAAATACGAAAATAATAGTATATAAAATTATATGAAATATTTGAAAATGTAGCGCGGGCCAGATAAAAAGTACGCGG
>NW_021768874.1:0-1479 GCF_005508785.2 Acyrthosiphon pisum
TTATTTTGTTGTGATTAGAAATAATATTATTCGTGGGTACCTGAAACTTCTAAAGTGCACTATTATATATCTATGATGGTATCAGGGTTTGTTGTTGATGTATAACACGTTATAAGTGCCTAATGGATATTGTGATATGATTAATTTGGAATTTATTATAGGACATATAGGTACCTATTATGGGTATATTTTTTTTAATACCATAGATAAGTATATAATGTCTTATACCTAGACTGACATACCGTCTCCACTCAGAATCGTTTTTCTTATACAATGATATTATATCATTGAATTCAAATTTAATACCATCCATTATACAGTGACCCACTTGTAACTTACAGTACAGCAGAGCGACATCCATTTGCCCACCTTTTTTTCTATGAATGTCAATAAAACATTATTTCTTGAGTAAAAATACTTGAAAATTTAATACAAGGCTCCTACTATATTGTTACAATGACATTTGAAAAATATTAAAAATCCTTAGTCACAGTTTTTTTTAATCAGCATTTAAAGTTCAAAAATTGACAAAATATGTAAAAATCACGAAAATTAGCAAATTATTTTGAGTTAATAATTCGTAAAAATTTTTCTTTTTAGAACTAAGATTTTAAATGTAATACAAGATTCCTTACAAGATAATCTACCTTTATCAAAAAAAAAATGTCTATAAGAAACTCAAATTAAATTTTTATGAGCGTTTGAAATTCATATTTTTACAACATTTGATATTCACTCGATTTCTCATGTAGCGATTTCCTTATTTTCTTGTAATTCAAAAACGAATAACTGTAGATACATGAAAATTTCACTGAAGGTTTATATTAGTATTTCTTATACACCATACAATTTTGAAAATATTTTGACTCTTTTTGAGCTGTTTACGGGCATTTACAGTTTTCAATTTTTTTAGTTTTTTTTTCTATAAATATCAATAAAGTTTTATCTGTTGGGCCAAAAAGTGTTAAAATTTAATACATGACTCCTGATATATTTTTACAATAGCAGTTGAAAAATATTGAAAATACATAGGCACAGTTTTTTTTTATAAGCATTTAAAGATCAAATTTGGACAGAATTTATCAAAATCTGGAAAATTATCAATCATTGTAATTAATAAATTATAAAATGTTCAGTTTTTATAGCTAAGGATTGAAAATTTAAAGCAAGATTCCATGTAAGTAGTTTATTCTGTTACCAAAAAATCTAAAAAATACACAAGCACAGTTTTTTTTATAGTCATTTTAAGCTCAAATTTGGACGGAATTACATATTAAAAAACCTAGAATAACTATTTTAGTTATTTTGTTGTGATTAGAAATAATATTATTCGTGGGTACCTGAAACTTCTAAAGTGCACTATTATATATCTATGATGGTATCAGGTTTGTTGTTGATGTATAACGCGTTATAAGTGCCTAATGATATTGTGATATGATTAATTTGGGAATTTATTATAGGACATATAGGTACCTATTA
>NW_021768875.1:0-1652 GCF_005508785.2 Acyrthosiphon pisum
AAACTTAATATATTACAATTTTGAGGTGAGGTAATTGGTTGAGGTAATGTAATTTGGTAATTATAAATACTGCAGCAGATACTATTTAATACAATATTAAAAAAGTAATAGATATATTAGAATTTGCGGCGGCAATGTAAAGTGAATTTTTTTCGCGTTTTTTCCTGTATTTACCTTTCGCTATCACTTCCACCTTAAGACCTGTGACGAAAATGTTAGGATTTCTTTGAAAATTCGAGTTTTCCGCCTTAACGGTTTTCGTTATGACTTAATTTTGCGTTTTCGGTGACAGTAAGGAACGTTGTCCGCAATTCGACGCAGTCGGGTCGCATACCTGATTACGTGACTCAGTCGTCGTCAAACATTGTCTGCTTATTACAGATTGCTTACTCGGATAACTGAGTTGACTGACCTGCTAGACACCCAAAAATATGGTGGCTAAATGATTTGCATGGACGCCCGAAATATTTTAAATTATTTTTTCACATAACTTTAGACTTAATTTTGATTTTTCGGTGAGTGTAATGGACGTCGTCCGCGATCCGACGCAGTCGGATTGCATACCTGATGACGTGACCCGACCGTCACACATTGTCTGCTATCCGACGAAGTCGGATTGCCTACTCGGATAACTGAGTTGACTGACCTGCTAGACACCTAAAAAATAGGGTGGCTATATGATTCGCATGGACTCCCGAAATGTTTTGAATTTTTTTTACACATAACTTATGACTTGATTTTTTGTTTTCGGTGACAGTAATGAACGTTGTCCGCGATTCGACGCCTGACCTACCTGATGTCTTGACCCGGCCGTCGCACATCGTCCGCTATCCGACAAAGTCGGAATGCCTACCTGGACAACTGTGGTGACTGACCAGCTAGACACCAAAAAAATAGCAGCGGCTATATGATTTTTTTACGGGATTTCGAATTTCCGGCGGCGTTTTCGAAAATACTTTAAGACTTTGTCCGCTGCGCTGCGACCCGGCCTGCTCGAAATACCGCCCCGAACCACAGTGGTCCTAACCTTATCACTGTTCCTTATCACCAGACCTCCACATCGCCCATACACCTTGCTTGAGACCGACGACCGGACCACGAGACCACTGCGGCTTCCGACAACGCCAACACTCCTCGCCAACTCGGGGGGGTTTGGAGAGCTAGTCCTTATATATAAAGCAGAAACCCGAGGGCGCCGCCCGTGTATTAATTCCGTACCAATCCAGAGGAGAATGGAGGGAAAACGGGTCCCCGGCTCCGTTATCACTAATTCTTATCACTTTTTGCGATTTTTTTCACGATTTTAGATATTTTCGAGTTTTACCCCACCGGGGGGCCTCGGGGGGCCCCGTTCGGACCTTATTCGCCTTCCCCGCTACATTTATAGGCCGCGCGCGGCCCAACTTCTTCCCCGTCGGGCCCGTCGCGGCCGAGACGGCGCGCAAACCGAGAGCCGCCGTCACGCGTGTAGGTCGATAATTTTTTGGAAAAGTCGAGTTTTACCACTCTGAGACGCGTCGGTCCTCCCCGTCGAGGACTTATTCGCGTTCCCCGCTAAATTTACAGGCCGCGCGCGGCCGCACTTCTATCCCGGCGAGTCCCGGGGCGTAGCGACGTCGCGGAAAGCAGACGGCCCGTCGCGCCGCCGTCGA